>NC_050457.1:18753540-19034758 GCF_903995425.1 Onychomys torridus | reverse complement strand
TACAGCACCTCCTAGACGGACCCCAATCGCTGTACCCCACCCCTTAGAGTGGACACTGGGTGGCTGGTGTTGCTTAGGGCAAACACTGCAAAGGGCATCCAGGAGTCTTTTCTCCCTGGAGCCTGACCCAGTCCTCTACCTGGTCAAAGTAGGACAGTAAATTTGGGTAAATCAAGTAGATCTGACATCACAGATCTGGCTGGGATTTTATTCTAAACATGAATGACACATTGCAAAGCCAAGCTTTAACTGCAGGGCAATGGGGAAGACCACCAATGGCTTCTGTACACCCAGAGCTGGCTAGAAAGTAGACTCTGTACTGAGAACCTAAGCCCACTGGGAGCATTTCTCCTTTGGGAATGAGGAACCCAAGGCATGGACTATAGCCAGGCAGCGCTGGGATTGGAAGTTGGGTACCAGGGTGTTAGCTTCTGTGCCGCTCTGCCTCTCCGTGGGCTTGTTAGATTTTCATTTTCTTGTGTAATGAATCAGCCTTTTCTAGCCTTGCCCATTTTTACTTGAGGCTAACTTGTCCTGCATCCCCTTCCTAGCTCATTGGATAAACTTATTCATAAGGGTCATACTTATTCATAAAGGTGTGGTGGTGTGCACCTTTAATTCCAACATTTAGGAGACAGAAGTAGGTGGATCTCTGTGAGTTTGAGACCAGCTTGATCTACACAGTGAGTTCCCGGCCAGCCAGGGCTGCACGGGGAGATTCTGCCTCACAACAAGACAAAATAAAACACAAACAAATAAAAACAAACAAGCAATAAAACCAAACCACTTAGTCATAAAACTTTTCTTTAAGGGGCTGGAGAGATGGCTCAGATTTTAAGAGCCCTGGCTGCTCTTCCAGAGGTCCTGAGTTCAGTTCCTAGCAACCATGTGGTAGTTCACAACCATCTATAATGAGATCTGGTGCCCTCTTCTGCTGGGCAGGGATATATGCAGACAGAACACTGTATACATAATAAATAAATAAATCTTTAAAAAAACCCTTCCTTTAACCCCCCCCCCAACTCTGACATGAATGTGGGGAACTAAGGGTTTAACTCCAATAACTTGCCTAACCTGGGTTTGACCCCCAGCACGGCTTCACATTTTTTTTTTTTTTAGAAATTAGCAAACTAAAGCAAACAAACATTTTAATTATTATGTGACTCAATGTCAACAAAATAGATACTCAACCTCTGATTACTGCCAAACTACGATTTCTGAGGTGAATTCCAGTGCTATTAATGCTCTCAAATAGCATATTTTGTCAATATATGGGACCTGGGAAAGCAAAGGAGGGGAGATACGATCACTGAGGTAGTGGCTGGCCCAGAGACTTCTGACAGGATGCTCTGTGGGTGCTCAAGCGGAGGGTCCCGTCCTGGAACCTCAGCGTCTCTGTCTTGAGAACACAAACATTGAGTCACAGGTGGCTGGCCTTCCTTCCGGGCTGCCCCACACATCTCGGCTTGCCACTGTTTCTGGGGCACAGAGGGTAGGCACCTGACTCATCGGAGATTCTGGAAGGTTTTTGAGGTGAACATGAAGGACAAACATGGCAATCAAGAGGGGCACAGTTATGTATGTAGTGGTGAAGCAAGATTTGACCGACAGGGTTTACCTGCAGGACTTTTCACAATGCCCAAACAGATGAATGGCACAGCCCTCCGTGTAACAAGTGAAACAAGTATTAATAAGGACTGATACTACTTGGGTATTGTGTGTGCCGCAAGGAAGTTTAATTTCTAGTGTGGCAGTTTAGAGGTGGTGGGATCTTTGAGAATTGGAACCTATTAAGATGCCCCTGGGGTGCTGTCTTGGGAAGATTGAGGTAGTTCTTGTGGGACCCCGAAATACCTGGAGACCTGGATTTTTCAACTCAATCCCTTCCTTTCAGGATATTTTCCATGTTTAATCATCTTCTCTACATTGTTTATCAAATATTTTGAGTCTCTGGAGAGCCCATATTTTACATCTTTTCATGTACTTCTTAATAACCAGAAAATGATATGTACACATTATGTTCAGCATGCAATAAACCCTCAATATGATGCATGAGAACTTCAAAAGTATAAACAAACAAACAAACAAACAAACAAACAAATATTTGAAGGAGGTGGGGTTGGCTCCATTGAGGAAGCACTTTCCAAGCAAGCCTGAGGACCCAAGTTCAATCCCTAGAACCTATGTAAAAACTCCAGGCATGGTGCCATGCATTTGTGACCCCAGAAACAGAACTATGGAGACAGACAGATCTCTGAGCTAGGTGGCCAGTTGGTCTGGCCTAAGGCCAGTGAGAGAACCTGTTTCAAAGCACAAGGTGGATGGCACTTAAGGAGGAACAACAACCAAGATGAATTCTGGCCCGCACACACATGCATGCACATCTGCTGTGGATATTATTCTGTATAAATAAAATGCTGACTGGCCAGTAGCCAGGCAGGAAGTATAGACGGGACAAGGAGAGAGGAGAATTCTGGGAAGTGGAAGGCGAAGGGAGAGAGATACTGCCAGCTGCTGCCATAACAAGATGTAAAGACACTGGTAAGCCACGAGCCACATGGCAAAGTGTAGATTAATAGAAATGGGTTAATTTAAGATAGAAGAAGTAGATAACAAGAAGCCTGCCACGGCCATACAGTTTGTAAACAATGTAAGTTTCTGTGTGTTTACTTGGTTGGGTCTGAGTGTCTATGGGCCTGGTGGGTGAGAGAGATTTGTCCTGACACTGGGCCAAGCAGGAAAACTCTAACTACACACACCCACTGCCTTAGCTAGCATTTCCATTGCGGTAATGAAACACCAAGTCCAAAGCAACTTGAGGAGGAAAGTGTTTACTTGGCTTACACTTCTATATCATTGTTCATCATCAAAGGAAGTCAGGACAGGAACTCAAACAGGGCAGGATCCTGGAGGCAGGAGCTGATCCAGAAGCCATGGAGGAGTGCTGCTTACTGGCTTGCTCTTCATGGCTTGCTCAGCCTGCTTTCTTATAGAACCCCCAGGCATGGCACCACCCATAATGGGCGAGGCCCTCCCCATCAATCATTAATTAAGAAAATGCCCAACAGGCTTGCCTGCAGCCTGATCTTATGGAGGCATTTTCTTAATTGAGGTTCCCTTTTCTTAAATGACTTTAGCTTGTGTCAAGTTGACATAAAACTATCCAGCACACTGAACATATGTGTACCCTGCAAGAACATGCACACACAAATACACATTAAAAAATAAAGGAAAAAAAGATCAAAAACAAAGTTGGAGGCGTAAACTCATGGTAGAGCACTTGCCTATAATGAGGAAGGCCTTGGGTTTGATACACAGCACAGCAAAACATAGCAAATAAATAAATAAATAACCAAATGATTTCCATTTGAAAAGGAATCACCGAATCACTGATGGAATTACAAGGCAATTCAGCTAGAAAAACAATCCAGTTTTCAAATAACCTTCTCCCAGAACTCACTACTGCGTAAAGAATGTTTTGTTGTCGCTGTTTGCACATCGTAGGGGCAGAGTAAACTCACAGAAATGGATGAGCTGTCAGCACACCGCTTTCTTATCAGCTTGCAGAAAGAATCAGGCTGCTAGATAAGTAGAATGGGCAGGCTTATTGTTAGTGCTTGGAAAGTGCAATGCACTCTGAGGGGTCTTGTGCTCACAAAGCTTATCACTCCTTTATTCATGCTGTGTGTGTGTGTGTGTGTGTGTGTGTGTGTGTGTGTGTGTGTGCCTAAAGGCCAGAGGTTGAAGGAAGCCAGGTGTCTTTCTCTATTACTCTCCATGTTTTTGTTTTGTTTTGTTTGTTTTTAAGACAAAGAAAGGCTTTCACTGAGCCCAGAGTACCAACAGTATTATAAGAACATCAAATAAACGTCAGCTTCCCCAGCCCATGCTGACATTATTGCTTCCCTTGAAGAGGCCAGGAGCTCCCATTTTTCCAAGGCTAATGTTGTGCGACATTCTATGACAACACATCGGTACTGGGCTCATTTCTGGGCTTGGCTGGCCAGCAAGGTTCTGGGAGCTACATGTCTCTGCCCCACAAGCACCGTGGTTACATTTGTGCAATATCATGCCTGCTTATTTATTGATTTGTTTGTTTATTATTTATTTTTTAAATGTGGGTGCCAGGTATCAACTCCCAGGTCCTCATGTTTCCTTGGCAAGCACTTTATCCACTGAGCCATCCCCTCAGCTCTTCGTTCATGCTTTTGTTGGATTCAATTTCATTCCATGAGCAGGAAAATTAAATCCTTAATAAGCTGTGACAGTCCTTCTCAATATTGCACACACCCAGGAAATGAGCCCAGTGCCGATGCGTTGTCGCAGAATGTTGCACAACGTTAGCCTTGGAAAAAACGGGAGCTCCTGGCCTCTTCAAGGAAAACAATAATGCCGCATGGGCTGGGGAAGCTGATGTTATCTGATGTTCTTATAATACTGTTGGCATTCTGATACATTCATTGGTTAATCCCTGTAAATGCTCATGCCCAGGAAAACATCCATCATCACCACCCCCATGACTTTGGATTGGTTGTGATTATTATCTACCCCTTTTGTGCCTTCCCCCACCCCTACCCCCTCGGCTATGTGATTGAGCTCATGGCAGGAAAATTTGCAACAGGGTCTGAAACTGAGCAGAAAACAACGTTTCTACCTCCTGAAAACACTTGGATAAACAGGGCGGGACAGCAGAGTATGTTACTAAGAAACAACTGGCCCTGCTGGATGGCTGCCATGTAGGCAGTGATGGGAGCTCCATCTCATGGACAGTCACTGTCCCTTGTCACTGCTTCTTTCTCTTCATCTACAGTGTCCTTGGAAAGGAAATACTCATTTTTCCTGCTTCCCCCAGATTGGAGGCCAGGCTATATTGCTGTTGCTATAACCTTGTCTTCTATACATCTTTGCAGTGAAGGAAAAAAAAGCTGACAGTCATTAGCTCTAAAGGTTAACTGCTAACAATGCTTCTCTGCTTACAGCCAGCTCCTCTGTCAACAGCCAAGGGTTAACTTTTAACCCTCCTTGCCCCTTATAGCCAACAACTGCCTGGACCAAAGTTAACATTTAAAAATGTTTCTGGGGCTGGAGAGATGGCTCAGAGTTCAATTCCCAGCAGCCACATGGTGGCTCACAACCATGTGTAATGAGATCTGGTGCCCTCTTCTGTATACACAATAAATAAATAAATCTTTAAAAAAATGTTTCTATGTGACTTGTAGCATGCATCCCGTGCCTGCTGCTTTCCCTCCCCCTATTAAAAGGGGGCAGAACCCTCCTCCATTGCCACAGCCTAAAAATCCAGCTCTGGCTGTGGTCTCAGCCAGCTGATAAGCTTTTTGTACCCTGTGGTGACATTTTTTTCTTCTTTCTTTTTTCGGGAATAAAGTTTACTTCTGGTGTAATAGACTTTGGTGGTCTGTCCCCATTATTGTGCGAACCCTGGACCCAACAGCAGCTGTCCACTAGTCATTACCCAGCTCCTTCCACTACACATGGAGTGACTTACTTGATGTACTGATTCAAGCAATGATAAACATTTCCTTGTGAAACAGCACACAACACCTTCTATTTCATCTTTTTTTTTTTTTGAAAGATTTATTTATTTATTATGTATATAGAAGAGGGCGCCAGATCTCATTACAGATGGTTGTGAGCCACCATGTGGTTGCTGGGAATTGACCTCAGGACCTCCGGAATAGCAGTCGGTGCTCCTAACCTCTGAGCCATCTCTCCAGCCCTCTATTTTATCTATTAAATACAATGTGAGCTGATGACCACACAATGCCAGACATCAGCCGGTACATGGCCTGCTTCAATTACTTTGCCTCTAAAACCGTTCTAGAGCCTGAACATGAAGTTGGACGCTGACCTAAGTGGAGGACAGGACTTAGTTCTGCCTTTGGAGACCCGCAACTTAGTTTGAGTGTGGCCCTGAAGTTCCCCGTCCACAGGATCCGGTCTCTTAAGTGGTTGCATTAGCCACTGTCTGTCACTGTGACAAAATGCCTGAGAAAACAACCGAAAAAGACAGAAGATATAATTTACCTCACAGTTTCAGGGTGAGACTTCATGGTCATCTTGCTCCACGGCTGTGGGCCTGAGGAAAGGCAAAGCATCATGGGAGTGGGGAAGAACAGCTTGATCTACTGACGTCTGCGCTCCCCAGCTGATCCCCTCCCAGCAGCCCCACCAGCAGGGACCCAAACACGTGACTTTGGGGAGAAGGCTTCACAACCAGAACATAGCAGTGGGTGAAAGGGCCACGTTCGTCCTGGCACCCTGTTCTGTCATTCCGTGCCAGCTGCCACTCAGCTTCCCCACAGCGTCTTGGACTTCAGACGTGCCAGCATCTCCTTGACTTCATTCTGACTGATGCCTTCCGACTCTGTTTAAGTGTGGGCTTCAGTTCCTATTGAGATTAAGATCCTCGACAGCCAAGGATTTGTTCCCTGTATATGTACGTGCCCTCAGGACACAGAAAAGATCTGTGCGCAGATAGACAATACACATGTGCAAGATCTGTGTGCAGATAGAGAACACACATGTGCAGAGTGACATCCCCTCAGGACATATAAAAGATCTGTGCACACAGCAGATAGACAATACACATGTGCAGAGTGATTTTGAGTGCATCAGGAATTAATGGCTAATGTTGAGATTCCTCTAGTCCAAGCTCCTAACAAGATCTTCTTCTCTGCCTTCATTTTATTCTTTAAAGTTTGATTACAGGATTAATGCAAACTTACTTTAAAATCTATGAGCTTTATATAAGAAAAATCAAAGAGAAAAGGACCCAAATGTTTCAACCACACATAACACTTACCTATATCACAATAGTTACTACTCTAGGTTATTCTCCATGCTTTCATAACACATGTAGAAAAGAAGGGATCATGCTAAGCTTTTGTGATCTGATTTTTAAAAATCAAAATGAGTAGGCTAGATGCCACTAACTAGAACAACATGTCCTGGTGTCATTGTTTGAGGGCTGTGGAGAATCTGCACTTTTGTTACTTGTTAATTTTTGAATCAATGATCCCAGTAAAGATCTCTCTCCCCCTCCACCCTCCTCCCTTCTGTATTTCATTCTAGGATTTCACATATCCCAAGCTGCCTCCAACTCATTATACAGCAGGAGACGGATGACCTTTCACCTTGCTCCTCCTACCTCTACCTCCCAAGTCCTGGGATTACAGGTGTGGATAAAGTTGAGAACAGCTGGAAAGTGACATAGAGCAGCAATAATAGGCAGTGACTCATACTTAGTGAATTAAATACTATAAGGATATAAAAGAAAAGCACCAGGTTTCCAATTGTCCTGTGCTCTGACATTTTATAGACTTTGACATCAGATATGAGTACTCAGTGGATCCAGCTCTGAATCCGCAACTGAAATGACTGAATGAACCACAGACACTTCCGACAAGTGTGTCATGGAAAGAGCTGTGATTCATCCACTCACAGTGAAATTAAATTCTAGAAATACGCTGCTGATTTCTTTGCCATTAAAGGGACTGGAATATACAACATGAATGCTCTGTCTGTTACTTATGACTCAGTTCTAAGATTTTTCTTGGTAGTTGAATAAAACCTTTATGGAATGATTAGTCTGACATCTGGCGTTTGATCATATTGAACACAAAAGTGTTGATATTTCCCCCTTTGTGGCTGAAAGAAACCTGTGAAAGGGAAGGTCATCATCTCGTTGTTCCTTGCTACAGACCTAGGACACTTCCTATGCTAACTTCTCAGGCACCATCCATCATGCCAGCTCATACTAGTCGGCATGATGTTCAGATAAAAATGACTCCTCTTACTCATGGAATAGTACAGGTTTTAAAATGACCTTGAAATATATGAATACTTTCAGTTGTAACCCCTGAGGAGTATTCTGATGAGGACTGTGATTCAAAGGCCATTTACTCAACAGACACATGACTGGAATCACAATTTGGAAAGGAAAACCTACTCAATAAATTTATTCACTCATTTATTCTTCCTTTCCTTCTCCTTTTCTGTTTTTGTTTTTGTTCTTTTGGAGACAGGCTCTCTCTATTATGTAGCCCTGACTGTCCTAGAACTTGCTATGTAGCCCAGGCTGGCCCTGAACTCACAGAGATCCATTTGTCTCTGCCTCCAGAGTGCTGGGATTAAAGGTGTGCGCCACCATGCTTGGCCCCACTCATTTATTCTTTCAATGAATATTTCAATGAATACCACACTTGACAAGCCCTGTAGATACAAAGGCGACTCACATGGAGGTAGTCCTTGCCTTGAGGAGTTTACCTTCTACTTCAAGGGCAGGCATGTGCTGCCTGCCACACAGATCCTTCGGAGGTAGCATTTGCCGTGGGTCCTCTCCCCCTCACACAAGCACGCCCAGCTCAGAGCTTATCTTCCACAGAGGACAGATGTGTCTTAGAAGAATGCGCTCATTCTGTACAAGTTCAAAGATGTATCTAATGAAGCAACAGAGAATATTATCTGCAGTGTGCAGTGAGAGGACCGGGTAGCCAAACCAGGGCCATGACAGACACGTCTAGCAGCCCCGACACAGACCAGGCCTTAGTTTCCATCCATTAGAACTGGCTGGAGCTGAATGAACACTTCTCAGGAAAACCATAACTTAGGGGCAAACAATCAACAAGCACTGCCCCCCCTCCTCCTGCTGGCTCAGCAGATGCCCCAAGCCCCTTCTGCTGGCTCATCCGATGCCCCCCACCCCTGATTTCTGCTAGCTAAAGATAGCTTTCCTTACCCACTCATCAACAAGCCCCTAGACACTAGACCCCCCCACCACCAATAGGTCCCTAACCACTACAGTCTTCCACCAATCAGCCCCCAGACTAATCTCTCCTCCACCAATCAGCACAAGATTAATCTCTCCTCCCTGGAATTCCTCTAACTGTTTAAAATGAACTTGTGACCTTCCTTGGGGTTCATTATTTGCTATGTGACTGTTGGTCTTTCTTGGGGCTTCTCTCAGACCCTAACAAGCAGAAGGTTGCCTGAGCAATACCCAGTCTCAAAATATGGTGCTTTATAGCCTACATGTTCTACATTCAAAGACATTGCTACTCACGGTGACATCCAGGCCCGGCTGCTTCTGAGGACCTTGTCTGGGTCCATAGTCTTCCTGCAACCGGGGCCTGTGTTGAAGTCCAAGGCTCATGTTGACACCAAAAGCCATTAGGAAGCCTGGAGTCTGGGCCTCAACATGTGGCCTTGTTGGTGTCTGAGGGCTGTGCTACTGACAGAGCCATGCTGATCTGGGTGGTATGTGCTGCCATCTGGAGCCATGGTGTCTTCCCGGCCTGAACTGCAGCCAAGGGCCATGTCTGGGTCCCTGGTCCTGCTGCAACTGGATCTGTGTTGATGTCTGAGGCCCATGTTACCACAGGGGGCCATAGGAACTATGCTGAGCCAGCCCACCCTTCGCTGGTCCTGGGAAAGCTGGCCCTGCTCCTCACTGGACACTGCAAGAAAGCAGGCCTTTCTCCTCATGGGAGAGCTGCTGCTACACCCACCGCCACTCAGGAGAGATGACCCCACTCCTCCACGGGTGTGGGAGAACTGGTCCTGATGGCATGGGGTTAGAAGAGCTGGCTCTGCCCCACCTCTGAGGGGAGCAGTCCCAGTGGCCTGACAGACCAGCTCAGCTACCACCCAGGCCCACATCCAGGGTCTTTGGTTGGCCCACACTAACATCCACCCTATCTGTGCCCTACTGGAGCATGTGAAGGGACTGGTCCTGTGGAACCACAGCTGCAGGATCTCCATGACTCAGGGTGGCCATGGGAAACCCCAGAGGAGTTTCTGTGAGAGCCCAGTGATGATGGCATACCAGAAGCCAGAGGCCATGAACCAGACCAATGACTCATTGCAATGAACATTTGCAAGTAAGGCTGATGGACACACCTCAGCTCCCAACACCACTAAGATGAATGAAGAGGTTAGAGAGGCTGGAAAGATGGAGAAGTGAAGAAGTTTATGTTGTTGTTTTGTTTTGTTTTATTTACTTTGGTTTAGTTTTAAGTCTTTTTAAAAAATTTCTTTTTTTGAGGGGGGATGCTGCAAGGGGAAGGGAAGACACGGGGAGATGAGTGGAACTGAGGTGCATGACACAAAATTCCCAAAGAATCAATAAAGAAATTATGTTTGAAAAAAAAAAAAAGAAAGAGAAAAGACATTTCCACTCATCCTGCTTGGTGTTTCCTGGTTTCTTTCATTTATGAAGCTCTTCAGGATGTTTACAGTTCATTCTTTGGCTAGGTGCTATGGCAGGTGTCTATGTGTCTCTGTTACTTGGGAGGCTGAGTCATGAGGATCCTGAGCCAGGGACTTGGGCCCCACTGGGACAGCATAGCTAGACTCCAGTACTTTGAAAATAAAATAACATAATAGAGTAAAACATCCTGTAATAAAGTTCAGCCCCTAAACAAGTTCACACAATCTCAACAGTTTGTCTCTTTTCAGTTTTTCTTTTCTCTGTCATCAAAGAACCATAGACAATGGAAAGCCAGGTTTCCATCATGCACTGCGGTTTCAGGAGGGTGGTGAGGTGCCAGCAGCTTTGAGTTGTAAAGTACTGGTAAGCCACAAGCCACGTGGCAACTTATAGATGAATAGAAATGGGTTAATTTAAGATATAAGAACTAGACAGCAAGAAGCCTGCCACAGCCATACAGTTTATAAGTAATATAAGTCTCTGTGTGTTTACTTGGGTCTGAGTGGCCACGGGCCCCGGTGGGACTGGAGAAATCTCCAGCTACAAATGGTGCCCAGTGAAAGTGGGACAAGAGTTTCCCCCTAAAACCTGAGAAAGAAGACTCCAAAATGGAGCTGAAAACAGCTTCCTAGTTGTCTCTTTCAAGTTGGTGGCAGCCTGTGGGCTTGAGCTACTCTATGGCAGGTTTGTGGTGTGCGGGCTTGACCTACAACATGGTGAGAATGAGGCATCTGCAAGCTGCACATTGAGCTGTGTGGTAGATTTAGCCTTTGCTAGTACAGACAAAAAGAAAAAAAAGAAGGAAACAAAGGTTTCTGGGCTATACGCTGCTTTGATAGAACCATAGACCCACTACTTCTGAGAGTTGATGGTACACATGGCTTCCAGATCCACAGCTGGCGGTAAACTTACCACCACCATGTTGGGAAGCTGAGGTGGACAGAGAATGCTGCAGTTTAAAGCAATAGATTCACAATAAGACAGATTCAGATGTGATAAACCTCAAAATAGTTTACAATGTGTGTAAAAATGTATGTAGGCTTGGAAGATAGAAAAAAGTAATATATCCAGTTAAGTAATATAAAAAATAAGCCACGTAAAGATGGATATCACACAGAGAATCTGGATTGTGTTATCTTTGGGATTTTTAACTATAGAAAGACATTTGATTGTAAAGACTGCTCAGTTAAACCAATATGTATATTTTAAAGGTACCTTGACTTCAAAATTTGGACATAAGGATATGTTGCTTTGGAAAGGAGGCTCTGCTTTTGTTTCCACAGAAAACAGGAGGCTAAGGATTTGTTTTAGATTAAGATACATCAGGTTTGACCAGACAAGACCCCCTGAAAGGTCTCCGATGACACCATGGCCCAAATGATCCAACATCCAGAATGGTTTCAAGGTAACTGGCTCAGACAATACACCCTCATGTACTACTCCATAATCCTAAAATTTTCTTTATGTCCCCATAAGAATATAGCACCATCATCCAGCAAGAAAAAGTATGAGAAGCTATGCCCAAATTCCCAAATACCAAGCTGGCTTTGGAGATGGAATTGGCTCACTCCTTCTCTAAACTCATATTTGCTAATTTTTCTGTCCCATATTAGAAATGCCCTCTGGTGTGGGACAGAGAAAAACTAATATTTTTATTTAAAGCAGGTTGATTATAAATGCAATCTCTTTCAAAAGAAGAAAAGGGGATAGTGTAGATGTAGTGAGATGAAAGGGTAGATTAATAAACCTACTTTTAGAGAACAACAACTTATTTAGAAATGTTTTACATTGATATGGATTTTAGTTTATTGATACAAATTTAAAGTTAATTTTGTTATACTGTGTGCATATTTCTACTCTTGTTTGAGGTATTATGTTTATATAACTTATTTAGATTATAATAATTAAGAAATACAGGTTAATAATTAGTATTCTATGATAGTCAAACTTATAGTCATGTTAAGTTTTATAGGTATACATAGATATAATTAAATTAGGTAGGTAATCTTCAAACAATTCAAAGACCTACAGAATATGGCATTTAAAATGTTTTAAAATTTTAGACTTTCTGAACAGTGAAACATGTCTGCTCCTGGCAGCTCCAATTTACTTCAGAGAAGAGGATGGACATAGAAGACATTCTATATGGAGTTTATCTTCTTCTTGGCAAAAATAGCCATTTGGGCAAGAAACTGTTCTTGCCTGGACTGCTTGACAAAATGTATCTACTGAACATGTAGGGCCCATAGGAAGGTGGCCACTGAACTTTGCTTGACAAAATGGTTTTTCAGGTTCCTGCTTCACATAGGAAACTTCCAGATATTCTACAGGACACAGAGAGAAGTGACTGAGAGACTCTAGACCTGTGGGCTGAAGACAGATGCCCCAACTTTACAGAACTTTGGATGACTGTCCAGGCTGCCAGCTGTTTCTGTCTACTCCCTCAAGACTCCCGAAAGTTGCTTGCGTCCTTCTCCTGTTTCTCAGGTAATATTATATCCTTCTGAGGTCTTTGATGTAGTTGAAGACTAGATAGTTATAATTTCCTTAGTTATGATAAAAGATAAGTTGGATATGAAACCTTAGACTCACAAATATAGGATAGATAGGATATCTTCTTTAATTTTGCCAAATACAAATAGACTAGATATTATAAATAGACCAGATCTTATAACTATAATTCTTGCTTATTTACTGTTTTATGTAATTTTACTATGTTAAACTCTTCCTTTTTGACTAGACATAAAAGTAGAGGTGCTGTGGGAAGATGTTCTGTATGCTGTGAATGTGTTGCTCTGATTGATAAAACACTGATTGGCCAGTAGCCAGGCAGGAAGTATAGTATAAGTGGGACAAGCAAAGAGGAGAATTCTGGGAACAGAAAGGCTGAGTCAGGAGATGCTGCCAGCCCCCACCACCATGAGAAGTAAGATGTAAAGTACTGGTAAGCCACAAGCCATGTGGTAACTTATAGATTAATAGAAATGGGTTAATTTAAGACATAAGAACTAGATAGCAAGAAGCCTGCCACAGCCATACAGTTTATAAGTAATATAAGTCTCTGTGTGTTTACTTGGGTCTGAGAGGCTGCAGGAGCTGTGTGGACACAGAAAAAACTCCAGCAACATCAAGTAGCCCCAGGATGAGCTCCAGGCCCTGTCCATTTTGATATTCATCTTTTTAAGACTACCGATGACATCATCCATGCCTCCTCCTGATGGACTCTCCAAACTGGGGCAGGCTCTCCCATCTTTCTAAAACACACACTCTCTCTCTCTCTCAATTAGTTTGATAATCCCTGAAGTAGCTAGAACCACTCTAACATGAGTCAAGACAGAGGAGGTAGGACCTGAGCCTCCCTGACAAATCCCTTCCCTGCTCACTTTAGTAGAGAACAACACACGGTTCTGTTTGTGAAAATGAGCCTTTTTCCAGCCTCAAATTTGTCATTCTAGTGATGTGACACTTCCAAAGGAGACACTGAAGAATAAAGCCAGGGGGTCCCCAGCTGTCTCTGTCCTCCTCCACATACCCTGTCTCCCCCACTCACTCTCTTAAAACACAAAAGCTATGGAAATCAAGAGTGGCAGGAGACGTAGTCATCTAGATCCTCAAACAGCAATAACAGTAAAGAGTCTAGGAAGACACCAGGCAGTGGTGGCACACGCCTTTAATCCCAGCACTCAGAAGGCAGAAACAGGCAGATCTCTGTGAGTTCAAGGACAGCCTGGTCTACAGAGCGAGATCCAGGATAGGCTCCAAAACTACACAGAGAAACCCTGTCTCAAAAAAACAAAAAAAAAAAAAAAAAAAAAAAGATTCTAGGAAGACAAGAACTCTGTTTCCAGCCTGTCCTCTTAGCACTCACCTTTGTCTGGTGAGATAAGATACTGCTTGGGTCTTAGGCTGCACCCACAAAATCACATCTTACTGTTTGCTTTACAATTTGTCAAAAGACTGAAAGCGGGCTTGTTTACTCTCTTCCATGAAAGAAGAAAGTAAAAAATGAGATCAAACAGACAAGTTAACAACTGCATCTGTTTGAATGTGTTTTCGGATGCTATAGGAGAGAAAAAAAGGCTTTGAAGAGAGATATGAGGGGCTAGTGAGATGGCGCAGCTGGTAAGGGGCCTACAGCTGAGTCTAATCCCTGGAGCCAATATAGTAGAAAGAATGATCCACTTCTGAAAGTTGTCCTGTGATCTCCATGCACACCATTCCCCAACACACAGACATGCAAGCATGCAATAATTTTAATTTACTTTGAGTTCATCGTTCTGCATTCATAAATATGTACAAATATTTTGAGTAAATTTTTTTAATAAAAAACACATTGAAGGCAGATATGATACTCAACAGCAACCCAGTCATGACTTACAAATGAGGTTGTAAAATTGGCTTAGGGGAAGGGCACTTGCCTAGCATACCTGAGACGTTAGGTTCCATACCCAGCCCCATGTTGAGGTGTGGGGTGGGGGCAGGGAAAAAAAACCAAAAGTATCATAATGTAATTATTACAAAGAGTTTCTTTTCTCTCTGACCATGTAGAAATGTCCTCGCAGCAAAGGGACTGCTCTTACTTGTCCCCTGGAGCAGCAATGCTCCGTCTTTCTTGTGTTCCTACTCACATTTCAGAGTGTGACATTCCCCCAGGTATGCTCAGACTGTAACAAATGAAAAGTAATTTCTGTGTGCAGAGAAATGAAACACTACAGTGATTTTCCACAGCCAAGCTATTAAACACAGATCGCCACAGACAGGCAAGGTGAGCAGTTGTGTGTAATTCTGGATACATCAGTGATAATTCCATGTCTTTCCCCCTGACACTCAAGAAAACATTAGATATTTATGTGATTGAGAGTTATTTTATTGGTGGGGGGCTGGCCTTAAATATACTCAAATGCATTTTTATAGCATTTCCAAGGTTAAGTTCTCTAGACCCCATGATGTGTGTGTTGCTGTGACAAGTCCCACCAGTAGCGGATAGTCACAGCCTGTTCTAGACATAGGCCACTGGATAAGAAGGGTCGGCGGAGAGGCCATTTTTATTGGAAACAGAGATGGAGAAGAAAATGTGTGAGAAGGAAAGGAGGAAGGTATGGATGCCAGGGCCTTCCTCTGTGGTAGCTGTCATTGGAAACAGGGGGAGCAGCTTGACCTTGTCCTCTCCGCTGAGGAATCACAAGCCTCAGGTGTGGGGTGGAGAAGATGGCCTGCCCAGGAGTCAGCATGTGAACAGGAGAAGTCAGGATGGGGGGATTCATTCGACAGCCAGTCTGTGTCACTGAAATGTCTTTCCAAACCCACTGGGAAGAAGACAGGGCTCACAATTGTAGTACCAAAGACCTTCACTCATTTTCAACTTCTACACTCAAAAAATTCTTCCGAAGCCATCTATCTCGTATTAAAAGCCAATGTCACAACTTTTAGCCGTAACATAACCAAATTATGCAGGTGTGCCATCATACCTACAGTGCCGAGTGCCAAGACACCGGTAAGGAGCAGTGGACACTCAAAAGGGTAGTTACTGAATGTTTAGTAAGGAACTGTGCTCTTTGGTTTTGTGTTTCAACTTGACACAAGCTAGAGTTATTAGAGAAAGGCACCTCAGCTGAGGAAATGCCTCCATATAATCCAGTTGTAAGGCATTTTCTCAATTAGTGATCAATGGGGGAGGGCCCAGCCCATGGTGGATGGTGCCATCCCTGGGCTGCTGGTCCTGGTTTCTATAAGAAAGCAGGCTAAACAAGCCATGGGAAACAAGCCAGTAGGCAGCTCCTGCCTTCAGGATCCCTGCCATGTTTGAGTTCCTGTCCTGTGTAGATGTTAACTGTCTTGTTAAATAAGAAACACAGAACCAATTGCAGAGTTAAAAACCATGAGGTCAGAGCAAGAGCGGAAAACCTTACCCTTCACTGCTTCTGCTGTCCTTCCTCTCTGGGAAGTAAATGTGGGGAGGGAGACACTGACAGCCACTGCACGACAAGAAAGATGTAAGGTACTGGTAAGCCACGAGCCACATGGCAAAGCATAGATTAATAGAAATGGGTTAATTTAAGATAAAAGATGTATATAAAAAGAAGCCTGCCACAGCCATACAGTTTATAAGTAATATAAGTCTTTGTGTGCTTACTTGGTTGGGTCTGAGCGACTGTGGGACTGGCAGGTGAGAGAGATTTGTCCTAACTGTGGGCCAGGCAGGAAAACTCTAACTACAGTCCTGACTTCCTTCAGTGATGAACAGCAATGCAGAAGTGTAAGCCAAATAAACCCTTTGTTCCCAGACTTGCCTTTTGGTCACGGTGTTTTGTCACAGCAACAGAAACCCTAAGTAAGACAGGGACCGTTTATATATGGAATTGACAGCAGAGTCAGGGGAAGGAGCAAGGCATGGTGGTTTAAATGAGAACGGTCCTCACAGTCTCCTGTGTTGGAATACGTGGTTCCAAGCTGGTGAAACTGTTTGGGAAGGATCAGGAGGTGTGGTCTTGTTGGAGGAGGTGTGTCATAGGGGGCAGGCTTTGAGATCTCAAAGGACTCACGGTTCCCAGTGTTTTTTCTCTCTGCCTCCTGCTTGCAGACCCAGATGTGAGTACTCAGCTGTTCCTGCTGTCCGGCCTTTGCTTTACAATCATGGACCCCAACCCTCTGAAACTGTAAACAATTTCTTTTATAAGTTGCCTTGGTCATGATGCTTTGTCACAACACCAGAAAAGTAACTGAGACCGAAGTTGGTACCCAGGATGGGGGCTATTGCCGTGACAGACCTGACCACGTGATTTTCTTGGTGGAATGTAGATGACTTGGGAACTTTAGGCTGGGAAAGTGGTTGAATGCTGTAAGCAGGCCCTCATGGGCCATCATAGTAGGAGCTTGAAAGACAGTAGTGCTGAGGGCCATCCAGACTGTGGCGACCCAGCTCAAGAGGTTTCAGAGAGAAAGAATATCAGCAACTGAGCTAGAGACAAGCTTTTTGTTGTTGTTTGTTTTTGGTGATATTTTGGTAAAGAGTGTGGCTTCTTTCTATCCCCATCCTAAGAACTTGTGTGATGCTAAATTGAAAACTAGTGGACTAACTTCTTTGACAGAGGAGATTTTAAGATAGCCTGGTATTGCCTCTGTCACGTGGTTATTAGTAATCACTCCTATGCAGGTCTGTAATGATAGAGAACAAAATGGGTAAAAAGAAACACACACACAAAAAAGTTTGAAGACAAACAGAACACCAGGAAATGTAATGTTAGAGTCAAGGCATGTCTTAAGGAGACAGGGAGCTTAAGGAGAGGTTTGTTCTGAAATGGAATAAAGGGAGGAGCACCCTCAGGGGCTAAGCTTCCAAATTGTGAAAGAAAAGGTCTAAAGAATTTTTTGTAAAGTGAAATCACATTTGCAACTGTGATTCAAGGGTGCTAGGTTCCTTCCTAAGAGGGCAGCTGAACTCTGAGATGGTGTGCATGTGACTGTCCGTGTGAGACCTTTTGAAATTGCACTAAATGCACCTTGCATAATGATATGGCCATGAGCCGATGAGGTACAGGGAGTAGAATGTGGTGGTTTGAATGGGAATGGCCTCCAAAGGCTTTCAGGTTTGAATACTTGGAAGGGTTAGGAGGCATGGCCTTGTTGGAGGATGTGTCACAGGGGCAGGCTTTGAAGATCCAAAGAACTTGTACCATTCCCAGTGTGCTCTCTCTCTGCCTTCTGCTTGAGGATCCAGATGGGAGCCCTCAGCTTTGCCTGCCATCTTACCTTTGCTCCACCATCATGGACTCCAATCCTCTAGGACCATAAGTCAGTTAGACGTTTTCTTTCATTAGTTGCTTTGGTCATAGTGTTTTGTCAAGCAATATAAAAGTACCTAGGAGGTACCAAAGTACATGGTGTGGTGTGAGCTTTTCCTGAGGACAGGAACAAATGTCTTCACCCAGATAAAGCACCATTGACAGACCAAGAAACAATTCCACCCAAGTCCAGGTTGGTGAACCAGTGAGCTTAATTGCAGTTCCTTATAGGAACATGGGCAACTTGTGGACAGCTCTACCACCAAAGAAAATGTCTCCCCTCCTCAGCAACCACGAACTGCCTATATGTCTTCCAGGAGAGGCAAGGGCCTCCTGTGTCTCCTACACTGTCTTCTGAGCCCTCCCTCCCTCCTTGACGAACATTAATGGGCCTGTTCTTAGGTAAAGTAAGCTTCTGAGTGCTCAAGAGGGCAATGGTGATGTCTGGACCAGAGAATACATTTCATAACAACTGGGCAGCCCTGGCTATGAGGAATCTTGGGGAGGGGAGTTGAGTCACGCTCCAACAAAGCTGTAGAGCATAGGAGACCAAGGCAGAGTCTTGGTCTGAGGGCAGAAAAATGCCACCCCATTCACAAACAGGGTAGAAAGCATGTGACAACAGCTTGTGGGTGCTTTCCATAAATTCATCCTAGTCATAAGCCAGAGGGAAAGGGAAGAAGTAGAGAGGCCACCCCCTAGGCTGTCCTTCACCAACTCCAGTTGGATTTGCTTGATCACTTAACATTTCCCTCTTAATTTTCACAAAATTCTTCATTTTTCCTCTTTGTATTTTATTTTAGGAGGCATCTATAAAGTTTTAGTCTGTCTATCTATCTACCTACCTATCTACTATTTACTATCTATCTATCTATCTATCTATCTATCTATCTATGAATCATCTATCTATCTATTGAATCTATAAATCTTTTATTCAGCAAATTCTATCTGTACAGACCTCACCTAGTGATTGCCACAGACATTACAGTTTCAGGTCTAGAACATAATTTGGGAGCTGGAACGATGACTCAGTGGTTAAGAGGACATCTTGCAGAGGATTCGAGTTTGGTTCCCAACACTCATGTCCCATGGCTCACAGCAGCATGAAACTCTAGCTCCGGGGAGATCTGACACCTTTCACCTCCATGGACACCCAGACTCACATGCCCATATCCACAAACAGATACATACCAACACATGATTTTAAAAATAAAAATTTGGGTAAATAATAGATATTTAGAACCCAATTAGGATCTTTCAAAAACATCTTCTGTAACATTACTTAAAACACAGAATAGCATTTAAAATAGATATGTTCATGTACTCTGGAGACTCTGAGTCAATGCTGAGGCTTCTTGGTTTGGCTGGGCCTCCCCTTTATTGATCTTGTTTTCTAGGGATATCTTTTGCACACCATCCAGGTTAGTCCTCACTGGTTTAGTTCTTAAAGACAGCAGAGTAAATGTCCACCTGTTTTCAGTTGTTAGGGATTATTAGTAGTCCCTAAAGGTAATTGCTAAACTCCTTTTGTGAATTATTTACACTATCTTTGTGAGTTCACAGCTATTAATGTGCCTGGTAAGCCTTGTTAGATATGATATTACCTTTTTAAAGATTTATTATGTATACAGTGTTCTGGCATGTATGCCTACACACCAGAAGAGGGCACCAGATCTCATTACAGACGGCTGTGAGTCAACATGTGGTTGCTGGGAATTGAACTCAGGACCTCTGGAAGAGCAGCCAGTGCTCTTAACCTCTGAGCCATCTCTCTAGCCCTTATGATATTACTTATATTTTATTTCAAGCTATTCAGTCTCTGACCAATGGAAGCCTTTCAGACTAGTGTTTATGCCTATTCTAATCCATGTTGAACTTGGAATATTAATGTTTGTCCAATGGAAACTCCCCTGGATGTAAAGACTCACATCTGTCATTTGAGGAGTTAGAAGTATCTGGGCAGTAGTAGAAACATTCCATTGAGTTCAGGGGTGGACCAAGGAATCAGGAGCCTTCAAAGACAAACTCCACCGTGTCAATTGGGGTCAGAACCGTAAGATGCAACCTCAGTGCTGGCCAGTTTAGACCATGTATGCCCTCTACCTTTACTGAATTGTTCTGTTTCAGATTGGCTGGCCCAAGGTCCTTTTCCTCTATCCAGGTGGAAATAGAAACAGTGTGCAGGCTGGTGAGCAGTGCTCAGCTCTGGTCTGAGGGGCATCTGACTGCAGCAAACAATGGCCGTAGTTAGCCCCGAGCAGCAGCAGGTGGAGCCCCCTAGTGCAGGATTCAGGACTGAGACCCTCTGCTCTTTAAATGTTATGACTCTTTCTGCAAGCTTAGGAAGTGACCATCGCCGAGCCTGGGACAGCAGCCATGTTACAGTTCCCGTGCCTAGGGAAGGAGCTCCCGTTCTGAAGACTTGACAGTTCTCAAGAGGTCACCTAGTGTCCAGGGCCCGAAGTTTCACCTCTCTGGCTCTTTGCCGCCTTCTGTCTTTCCTCAGTATCATTCTCCTCTCTACCACGTTATCACTACCTGCGCCGCTTGCTTTGTTGCGTTCGGAGACGCCATCTTGACTGCTAGGCTGCTGAGTATTGCTGTGGCTATGTTGCTTCAGCTCAAGAAGCAGCTATAATCATCTGTTTGCTGCTGCTGCTGCTGCTGCTGCTGCTGCTGTTAGCAGATGATATTGTGGCTCTGACCCCTTTGAAGCAGTCAGTGCAGCCCTCTGCTTTCCGACTCTGCAGCTGGACCTGCTGCTTCCGTAGCCCATCAGGGCTGAGTGGCCAGCTCCGTGAATGGCAACACTTGTGCCATGGCTGGGTTGAGCAGGCTTCTCTGCTCTCACTTCCACCTGCTGTCCCTGTGGTCTCTGCTACCACCGATCTCTTGTTTCTGCCACACTGTTTCTTTTTCTCATGCTACCAGCTCAGCCAGCTCTTCTGAAACCGAGCAGGCAAAGCCGAGTCAAGAGATGACGCTGACTCTTACTGGGCTTGCTATTAAAGACCAGAGGAGGCAGAAGAGGAGGGAATCTCCCAGCTGGTCCACCAGCTGGACGAACATCCCAGGAGAGGGCGTTTGCACCAACTGTGGCTAACCTGCCACGCAGATGAAGGTTTGTGTCTGCATCAATCATAGCAGTGACCTTTTTTGGCATCAGTCACAAGGGTCCCCACGCCAGGCTACCACCAAGGGAAGTGATCCTCTTCTGGTCTGGGTGTGAAGAAAATAAATGTCTTAAGGAGCCTTTACAATAAGAACTAATTGTGGCCCTTGGCATTTGCTTTAGCAGTGCCGAGTAGCACACTTTAATTATACTGTGTTTATTTTGTGTACCTGTGTGGGCATGGATGCACCACTGAGCCCATGTGGGAGTCAGAGGACAACTTGCAGGACTCAGTTCTCTCCTTCTACCTTGAGGGTTTCAGGGATCAAACTCAGGTCATCAGGCTTGTTGGCCAGGGCCTTTACCATCTTACTGTGCCATCTGACTGGCCCTAAGCATGCTTATAATAATGCTCACTTCCTGACCATATGCCACAGAGAAAGACTGGTCCCCTTCATCTATCTCAAGCCTTCCTGCACTATAAAACCTCAGGAGTAATTTGTGTTGGGATTTCTCATCAGAATTAAATGTGTTAGGGCTAAGCTAACGTGAAAGTCACTTATTCTGTGTTTTTTCTTTTCACGTGTGTGTGTGTGTGTGTGTGTGTGTGTGTGTGTGTGTAATGCAGGGCCTCAAGCATGTGGCCAGTGAGCTCCGTCCTGGCTTATGAAAGCATCACACCTCTATACATTGACACTCTCTGAGACAGATGTCTTCAGGAGACTTTCTGGGTCACAGATATTGAAAGGAAGTGCTAAGAGCTTAGAAGCCACACCCTGAGCACATGACCACTTTGAGAATCATGGAGTTCTGAGCCTTTTGGTTCCATGTAATGAGTGAAGCCCACCTTGATTTACTTTGATGCGTAGGCTTTCCAGTGTTGTTAGAGATTGTGTCTTATACTATCTCTGTACCTGCATGGCCAAGGCCAAAGGATGGAAGGGCATAAACGTCATCTGCTGGCTTTCATTGTGTTAATGGGAAAATGATGTCTCTGACCTGGGCTTCCTCCACTTTCCTGGCTGGTTATATTTTGCAGTGGATTCTAAGAGAAAAACATTACAGCTGTTTGTGATGAGAACAGTGGAACAGCTTGGTGACAGCAGACGGCGTTTTCCCTGAATGCTTCCATCATCCAGGCCGAGTTAAGGCTGGTGACCACATGGCACAGTAGCCTTTATGTGGAGTCGCTGGGAAGAAAAGAAATCTAAAACATTATAGAATGGGGCCAGGACTTCCAAGCCTACAGAGCAGCTATTCTCAACCTGTGGGTCACGGCCCTATTGGCAAATTGCTCTCTCTAAAAATATTGTTGTTCATAACAGTAGCAAAATGACAGTTATGAAGTAGCAGCAAAATGATTTTATGTTGGGGGTCACCACACCATGAGGAACTGTATTAAAGGGTGGCAGCGTTAGGAAGGTTGAGAGCCACCTGCTCTAGAGAGTAGTAAGCCTAGAAAGAGATGAGGGTAATGACTTGGTCAGCTCCTCTCATCCCTCATAGCCTCCCTCCTGCTACCATGAATAAGGTTTCCTGAGGCGGCAGCCTGGAAGTCAGGGTGGAAAGGAATTTGTGGATCTCTGTCAAATGCTGGCTGACACCCTGAGTTTAAAGGACACCAGTACTGTATGGCATGGCTGTCATGACTGCTGTTCTGGTCCAGTTGGACTCTTTCTACCACGTGGCATCTAACTCGCCATTAATACTAAACACTGATACCACAGGCTTTGCTTACTTCACTAGCTTGCAGCTGCTGGACCTGGCAGGTGACAAGAAGTCACTGTGGTCACATAGTCAGGAATTTCCTCAGACCCTAAAACATCTGTTTTTGTTTTTGTTTTTATTTCTCAGATTTCTTAAAGGTAATGCTGGATTTCTGAAAGAAAACACTCTGAGGGCTTCGGATTGATTTCCCAGAAGCGTTTATATTTGAGAAGCCTGCCACCTGCTGGACAAGTGCGTAGTAGCGTGCTAGGTCACAAAGTTCATCAAACTTGAGGCTCTCACATGAACAAAGTCTCATCTGTCGTCCCAGCTTTGGGAAGCAGAATAAATAGGTTAGACTTTTTGAAATGTTTTCTGTGACAGTCTCATATCTTTATAATAGAGGAGTATTTTGTTAACTTAAAAATGTTTTAAGGGGGCTTGAGATGTATGTAGCCAAGAGTGTTTCCCTAGTAAGCACAGAGCCCCGGGTTCTAACCCCAGCATTGCATGAACCTTATGGTGGCACATACCTGTTATCTCAGTACCCAGGAGGTGGCGGCATGAACAGTCGAAGTTCAAATGCAGTGGAGGCAGGAGGATCAAAAGTCCCAAGCCACTCTTGGAGCCTTGGTCACAGAAGGTTTGAGGCCAGCTTGGGACATATGAGAGACCCAGATTCAAAATAAAGAAAAGAAAATAAAAAAAGGAAAAAACCACAAAGAGACACTGAATATTATATGCAGAGTTCTGCTATGTACAGAACTCCTGAACTCCACTTTTTGCAGTGCCCAAACGCCACCACAGGCAGATTCTGTGCATCAAGCCCCTCATGTTACAGAATGCATTAAAAGAGGGGAGGGTGCCTCAACCCTTCCCTTACTCACCAACCACCCACAACTTGGAAGTCACAGCTCATGGCCACCTTTACCCCATCAACTGGCCACA
The DNA here is from genome assembly GCF_903995425.1 of Onychomys torridus. Classification (NCBI taxonomy): domain Eukaryota; kingdom Metazoa; phylum Chordata; class Mammalia; order Rodentia; family Cricetidae; genus Onychomys; species Onychomys torridus. The sequence continues at coordinate 19,010,982 of NC_050457.1, read as the reverse complement.
GCTGATAAAATGAGAATTGGTAGCCAAGCAGCGTTAGCTGGAGAGGATTAACTACATTCTTCTGGGAATTTTGAATCCGACCTGAAAGGCACAGGTGCAGGCTAGTGACCTGATTGGAGGTCACGTGGGTCAGGAGACTTGGTGGAAGAGTTTTGGTTAAAGGCAAAAAGGATACTCAAAAAAAAAAAAAGAAAAAAGAAAAAAGGTCAAGGCCAGAAACTGATAGTCCAGGAATGAAGTTTGACATGCATTATTTACCTGAAATTAGTTTCTGTCCTAATTAGCTAGAAGCCTGGCATGGGGCCAATAGGGATGCTGGGGAAAAGACAGGCAAGTTTTCCCAGAATCATTCACCATACACACCTGAGGTGCTGTCCATGTCCGGCATTGTGGTGGGCGCTCAAGAGACACTTGCAGAATGGGTTCTTCAGACGTGTACCGAGCCAGGCACTCGCCCTTAACGTGTGCGAGATGACTTAGCGTGTCATGGAGAAAGAGGCTGTTCCCACCTGCGAGCATTAGAGTGACTTCCAGACACTTCATACAAGCAGAGTGTTGGTAAATCCATGCTAAGAGGAGTCTGGGAGAGAAGGGACGGGGGACGGAGCCTGAGGAAAACCATGGATTGTGCTGAGTGCAGGAGCTGGCATTAGGTCTACTCACGTGCATGCTGTTTTTAAACCATGTCTGTATGGACCATTTCCCTTTATTCAGGCCCCTGTCGATACCCATTCCCAAGTCACACAGTGCACCTTCCTACTAGAAAAGGAGAAAAGGGGGAGGGTCTCAGGGTATAGAACCCCTGAGCTGCTAGGATACATCGGCACAGTTCGCCTATATACACAGCTGAGCTGAGTGGCAGCTCTTTTGATAAGAAGGGGGGGGGCACTGAGGGACAAAGTGTGACATAATTTCCTGCACTTGATACAGCTGGTGAGAGTCAGAACCAAGTGCAGGCTCATGTTTTCAACTACAACCCTAATTGATTAACAGAATGAATAACAAGTAAGGCACATGCATTGCTTTGGTCATTTACTTCTGGGTTAAACACATTTTAACGATGTGATGTGTGGGAGTTTTCTGTGCACATGTGCAGGCACCCGCAGAGGCCAGAAGAGGGCGTTGGATTCTCTGGAGCTGGAGTTATAGACAGTTGTAAGCCACCCAAGATGGATGCTGGGAACTGAACCCTAGCCTCTGCAGGCACAGTGTGCATTCTTAACTGCTGGGCTATTTATGACTGTGCATAAGTGTAAGAGTCACACCACTTAAACTGGGGTGGGGTGGGGGGGCATGAGCTGGGGATGCAGCTCATTTGGAAGAGGCTTGTTAAACATGCACCAAACCTGGAATTCAGACCTCAGATTGCATAAGCGTGGGGTGGCGGAGCTGTAATCGCAGAACTCAGGAGATGGAGGTAGGAGAGAACCAGAAAGCAGTTTAATGTTGTCCTTGGCTACATCAGCTCTGCCTCAAAACAAAACAAGAAAAAAGAGCCACATAGGTGAGGTTTAAATACCCTCTTACAGGGAGAGAAGGATACGGGGTGTGGCACACTTAGAGGGCAGATCTCTTTCAGGGAGGATGGATGGGCCCAAGGAACAGACATCATTCTGGAGAAGACCTCATTTGATCTCTAGATGGCCCACTTTGTTTTCAGTTTTCCTCAGTGCTGCAGAAATCCATTTCCCTGTCGTTGATGACATGTCAGTAGAAAACAGAAGCGATTCTGGTCCTCTTTGGGCAGCTATGTTCAGACAAATGAAGGGACATTGCAGAAAGTCTTTCCCAGCACTTTGGAAAAGAGAAAAGAAAGGTCAGAGGACCCTTGACCCCAAGACACTTCTAAGGCCTCTCAGCATGCCAAACTATATATAACCTTAGAGTCATTTCCTGATCTCCACACTTTACAGTGACTACTATTTTAATGATCCCATTTCCATGGCTTAAGATTTGTCCTCACATATACATCGACCCCTGTCAAACTAACGTGAAGCCCTTAATCATGAGCTTTCTGCTTGGGGGTCTGTTTTATTTGGTGTGGGGCCCAGAGTTTATATAAGGGACTGCCCATGGACACTCAGTATAAGGAATGGCATTGTTAGATAAAGGCCACACAAGACCATTGTTTTTGACTAAGTCACTACACTGGGCTCCAACACACCTGGCTAAAAATGAAAACCGAGTCACCACAGCCAAAGTTCCACACCAGCGACTCAGAACAAAGATGCTTATCTGGATTTCCAAGGAATGAGCAGAACTGAGAGATAAGACTTGCCCAAGCAGGCCAGTTTTCATGGCCAGACAACATTGCCTGTCTTTAATCTGTCTATGCTGTGCTCCATGTAAACGGTAATGTGAGCCGGATGTAGGGACTTAGGTGTATGCTCCCTGCCTCTTGATGCTGGTCTGGGTAGGAGGATCATGAGTTAGACCCAGCTTAAGCAGCCAAGTGAGACCCAATGTCAAAAGCAAGCAAGGGCTAATCCAAGGTTATTATTTCTTATTGTTCTCTGCAAAGGAAATAACTTTGAATCTTTCAGCCTATTTTGCTCTTTTGTAAGTTCATCTGTCCTTGTTTGTAAAACTGACATCCTTTGATGTGCTATGAGAACTTGCTGTGCTTTATGGAAGGAAATATTGCTTGATGCTAAAATTGCAAAGAAAGCCCATTTATTAGGAGGTTAACTAAACGATTACTGTTTCGCACCTCGTATGCCCTTAGTTTCTAGTCCTTACAGAGGAAACAAACAAACAAACCTGTAATTGGAGTTTTCCTGCCTGGCCCAGAGTCAGGACAAATCTCTCTCACCCGCCAGGCCCATAGACACTCAGACAAAGCACACAGAAACTTATATTGCTTACAAACTGTATGGCCATGGCAGGCTTTTTGTTATCTAGTTCTTCTATCTTAAATTAATCCATTTCTATTAATCTATACTTTGCCATGTGGCTCGTGGCTTACCTGTACCTCACATTTTCCTTGTCATGGTGGTGGCTGGCAGTGTCTCCACCCAGCCTTCCACTACCCAGAATTCTCTTCTCTCTTGTCCCGCCTATACTTCCTGCCTGGCCACTGGACAAACAGCATTTTATTTATACAGAGCAATATCCACAGCACTTCCCCCCCCCCCTTTTTTAAAGGAAGGTTTTAACTTTTACATAGTAAAATTACATATAACAAAACAATTACAAAGCAAGAATTATAGTTACAATATTAAAGAACATATTCTATCTATCTTATATTTGTGAGTCTAAGGTTTTATAACTAACTTATTTTTTATTATAACTGAGGAAATTATAACTATGAAGTTTGTCTTCTTGGCACAAAAGAGCCTACTGGGCAAAGAACTGCCCTTGCCTCAACTGCTGACAGTACAAATGCTGTCCTTTCTGGACAAGCAGGACACAAGGAAAGCGACCACTATACTTTGCCAAGACAAGGTAAGATGGTCTTTCAGAATTCCTGCTTCTGAAAATGGTCTGTCAGATACTCTAGGCCTGTAGCCAATTTGAATGCACCAACGATGCTGAGAAACATTAGGTGACTGTCCAGGCTGCCAGCTGTCTCTGTCTACTCTTGCAAGACTCCCGAAAGTTGCTTGTGTCCTTCTCCCACTTCTCAGGTATTATTATATTCCTTCTCAGGTCTTTGATGAGGTTGAAGACTAGCAGTTATAGGTACAACTTAGTATATATACATATATAATATCTTAGATAGAATATATTAAGTATTAGACTCAGGTTCTTTAGAATAGAACAGCTTTTGGAATGATCTTTGTAACATGCCACCTACCCATGCCCTAGACTTCCCTGGATTTTACTATGTGTTTTTTGCTTGATATTGTTTGCACTTATTGTAATTCCAACTTATCTAGGTCATTATCCCTCATTACTCCTGGACAATATTTGATAACCATCTCTTTGTATATAGTCTTGTATTAGGTTATAACTTTCTTATTTAGACAAAAGGGGGAGATGTAGTGGATACCCATCCCAGCATTGGCCTGGAAGTTCCAAGCCCCATTGAGGCTTCAGTAATGGACACGCCCACAAGGGGGCGTGGAGGAGGAAGCAGAAGACCCAAGATAGAGAGGAGGTCGCTCTCTTGGTTCTGGGACGCTGGCCGCAGGAGGTAGACTGAGCAGAGTTCTTCAGAGAACACCGCCAGACTGTGCCATATCTTTGCCAGACCCTACAACCTATCCCTTCATTTGTAAGTTACCCCACAAAATAAACCTCCCTTTTAACTACGTGGAGTGGCCTTAATAATTTCACCAATACAAACCAACAAACAAATCACTGATAACCACTGAAAAGACTGAGGCTGCTCCTTAGTCCTCTGGAAATACCAAACCTGTGAGGTCTTGAGGCAGGACAAAGACAGGGGAAATTTTGAGCACATGAGAAAGAAAAGGGGCCCCCAACTCTAAGGTCTAGTTAAAGCCTTTTGCTAGCTGCCAATCAAGAATTCCAATACAATTAACAGTATTTGTTGTTTGAAGGTTTCCAAAACAGAGAGGAAATTTCATATATATATGAAATAAAAAATATCAAAGCATCAATAAGCCAGCTTGGGGCCTAAGTGCATATGACTTTGGGCAGTTCCTCACTCCTCTCTCAGGTATTGTCAAGGAAGTCTTCAAAGCAAAAAATGCTAATTTTTGATTAGTCAAAGTGACCTAACCTTGTCTTTTTAATTTTTATTTATTATTGGTGTATATATGTGTGTGAAATGTGTGTCTTTGTGTATGTGTGATGTATATGTGCATTTTTGTGATCCATGTGTGAGATGTGTGTGCACATGTGTAATGTGTATGTGTGATGTGTGTGTGTGTGTGCGCGTGTGTCCATGTGTGCCCTGACACACATGTGGAGGTCAGAGGACAACTTTGTGGAGTTTCTTCTCTCTTTCCACATTTACATGAGTTCCAGGGATCAAATTCTACACTTAGCTAGGCTAGCCTAACTGGAAAATGCTGTTAGCCCATTGAGCCACTTTGCTGGCCCTTGACTCTTATTTTATTAATCATATCCTGTCAGGTGCAGCTCAAAAACTATCATGTGATCTAATTTGAATTCCTTAGTAACTTTTTGAAGGTATGAACTTCAGAAATCACCCATATTCTATATACAATTAGTCTAAAGACAGTAAAGCGCCAATCTCCTGTGAGAAGCCCACTTCCCACTCTCAGATGTGTCTTGGTCTTTCCCTGGGTGCCTGTTGTAGTGGATAGGCATCCCAGCATTGGCCTGGAAGTTCCAACCCTCACTGAGGCTTCGGTAATGGTCACGCCCACAAGGCGGGGCAGAGGAGGAAGCAGAAGACGAAGGATCGGGAAGAACTCACTCTCTTGGTTCCGGGACGCCGGACGCGAGAGGTGGACCGAGCAGAGTTCTCCAGAGAACGCCGCCGCCGGACTACCCTCTACCTTGCCAGACTCTGCGACCTACCCCTTCATTTGTAAGTTACCCCACAAAATAAACTTCCCTTTTAACTACGTGGAGTGGCCTTAATAATTCCACCAATAGCCTGTAACCCTTTCTTTTAAAATATATTAAGAAGTCTTTTTAAAATTATTTTTAAATGTGGATGAGCTTTGCCTGCGTGCATACATTTGTACCACATGTATACCTGTGGTGGCGGCTGAGAGGTGGTACTGGATGCCCTGGTACTGGAATTCCAGATGTGGGTGAGGAGGAAGGGGATGCTGGGAACTGAACTCTGCTCCTCCGCAAGGCCAGCAAGTGCCCCTACAGCACTGAGCCATCTCTTCAACACTAGAGTCGTCTAAGCAGCTCCAACTCTGCCTCAACCTGGGTTGTCCTGAAATCCTTTTCTGCTGCAGAAGATCCAGGCAAGGATCCAGCCTTATCTGAGTGCAGGCCCCTAAATAGGAGGGGATGAATTCCTCAGGCTGCTTCAGGGGGCAACATGGCACTGTGTCTGTGCACCTCCCCGTGCTGGGTCTCGGTTTTTGTTTGTGTTTTCTGTTCAAAACTGCTAAAGGAAAATCAGGTTAGTTGTCATCGTTGTGAATTAACTTGTGAATGGATTCCAGTTATGCTAACTTTGAGTAGTTTCCTATTATAGGAAATGCAATTGAATTTACTTCCTGACCTTTCCCCTACCATGCTCTTGTCTTCGGGCAAAGCTACTGCTATAACAAACAGCCTTTGGGAAGTCTCGGGTTGACCATCAGAGGGTGAGGTATGAATCTGATGAAGCTTGCCGTGTTCAGCAGCAGGTAAGTGGGAGTCCCAGTTCCAACTTGGTGGTGGCATCATGAAGTCTTAGTGACGGATACTCATGGTTCATTTGATTCCACCAACCATGCGTTTGCCTGCCATGCTCTGCTTATGCAAATGTACTTTCAGTAATACACTTAATTATTTCTCTTAGGTATATGGCTCTGTCCTGCCTCTAATCTAAATGACTGTAGCCACAAACAATTTCCCTTTGATCTTTCCCCAAGCATTACCCCTATCGCCTACGCCCGCCCTCCCCACAGCTCTCACAGAACAAATCTTCCAGAACTGAAGCTGTTGTGTTTTCCTTGCTTGGAGGTGTTCAGCTTTTCTCTGTTGCCTTGTTCTATGGTGAGCTTGCATTGGCCTCCAGGGCTCAGGAGGAAGGCTTCAAGCAACTGGTCCAAGTCTGTTTCCACTCTCCCCAAATCTCCACAACCTCAGCCAAAGTACACTACCTTCCAACTTCCAAATATTTGCTCCTGGAATAGGTGTTAGGGGACTATGTTCTGTGTGCTTTTGGATGTGGGCTGTCTTTGTTTCTTTGTTTTTCTGAGACAGGGTTTCTCTGTGTGACAGCTCTGGCTGTCCTGGAACTCAATTTGTAGACCAGGCTGGCCTCGAACTTTCAGAGATTGACCTGTCTCTGCCTCCAGAGTGCTGGGATTAAAGGCGTGCACCACTGCCACCCAGCTGGGGACTGCTTCTGAATAGCCCATAAACTGAGGTGATTTTCACCTGTTCGAGGCCCGGAGGAGACAGAGACAGTGAAAGGAGAGGGAGGGGGGGGGGGCAGACACCGAATGGGACCAATTGACCCTAACATACTATCTGGCCTTTTAGAAACAGAGAAAAACAAATTTATTCAAATACAATTTTATGATACATAGAAGCCATCAGAAATGGGAGACTGAAAGGCCCAGGAATATCTGTCTATTCCTGGACTTACTTTTGGTGAACTATGGACAGCCATGGAAAAGAGTGGTTAGCCCAAAAGAGTCAATCGAGCATGTGCATCGACATTCTTACAATCCTTTCAGCTCAGATCTGGGGCAAGAAATTGGAAAAATCGTCTCAAACAAGGTGGAAAACAAGGACTAACACCTAAAGTTGTGCTCCAATCTCTACATATCTGCAGTGACTCACATAGACAAATCATGTATTCATGGGAAGAAGGAGGGAGGGAGGCAGGGAGGGAAGAAGAGGGAAGGAGAAAAGCTGACCAGTTTGAAGCCAGTTTAGGAGAAATTAGTACAATTAGATCAATGTGAAGATCTCTCACGTGTGATCAATACAGCAAGGCCAGCAGCCCCACCCACACAAACATGGAACTAAAATATGAGTTCCAAGACATACAAGGCAAATCTATATTACTCGGCAAGAAGGAGGGTTCATATTAGTTTGGGGTTCCCATTTGTTTTAGGGATGGAGGACAGAAGTCAGGCAGGTAAGTGCTGTACCTCAGACTTGACAACCTGAAAGCTCCTGTTATATTTGAGTTTTTCAGAATCGTAATGTGCAGTTCCCAACGTGGGAAGGAAGGAAGGAAGGAAGGAAGGAAGGAAGGAAGGAAGGAAGGAAGGAAGGAAGGAAGGAAGGTAGCCGAGGCTGAGGCAGCTCACTGCTCAGTCTCAAGACACCCCATTCAAGCTGGCAAGTCTGTAGAAGGCGGTTTTCCACAACCTCAACCATCTATCTCTTCACTTTTTAACCTCATTGTCACATCCTCTTCACACTGAGCCTGTGGAGAAGGGAAGGAATCATAGAAACAAGAGGGGGCACACATGGTGCCGCTCTTAGGCCCGACTAGACCGTTACTCAGGAAAGCCTCTTCCATTATCCAACCAGTGAGACCCTGAGGCTTTGGAGGAGCTGAGAAGGATTTCTTCCCACTCATCCATCACAGCCAGCAGCAGCTAACCTACAGGGCTGACGCCCCTCTCAAGAGTCATGTGAGGAGCCCAGGAGCCCAACACTCACTTGTGGGAGACCTGGGGTCCTGAAGAGGAAGTTTGGCTAGCTCCCGGCTCTGAGCTCAGTGGTGAGCCAGTAGAGGAGGGAATGGAGCTGACATATGTTCTCTGGTTTATCCACGCAGGCATATCTGTCTGGGATCTGCCCCCTCCACCCCTCCTCTCCAACCTTCTTGTTGCTAGGCAGTCACACCCTAGGTTTCTCCCCAGGAAAAGCACACTCCACGAACGCTCTCACATTGCAGCCTCTCACGTCTGCAGGTCGCCAAAGGACTCTGAAGTGACAGGAGCCACCCTGACTGCCCCACCAACAGCTCTGGACACAGCCACCCTGCCTGTCACTTTTCTTTAAGGGACTGAAACTACTTGGCAGTCATGACTACACACAGTAGTTTCTCATTCCTGTTTCTCTTCATCCTGGGATGCAAGATCCAGGGTGGTTGTACAGTCTGTCCGGGATCCTTTGCAGGACTTCATGTCTGCCTTGCTGAAATGTAGGAGAAAGGGAAACAGTGGCATGTTTTCCCAAGTCTACACTGCTAGTAGCTAAATAGCACAGGCCATGAAAGTACTAAGTCCCCGAGGCCGACTTTTCTCATCTGCTAAGTGGAGAGTAGAATTACAATCCCCAACAAAAACCCAGAATTAAGCATCAGGCAGCAATTGTGCCTGATGGCGAGCCAGCCACGTGTCAGGGGTCTAGTATGTCTCCAATTCACCCCGCGACATGGTGCTTGTCATCTAGAACCTTCTTACCATATCAGTATTTCTTCAGAGTCCTCCAAACAAGGTTTGGACTTAAGGTCTCTACAGCAATAACCTGTGAGCTGTGCTCTATATCAAACTAAAAATGAGGTTCCCTGTGCTTGGATGTAATTAATGATCCCATCGAGTTCATGGCTGGAACTGCTTTCTTTTCTTCTTTCCCTTCCTTCCTTCCTTCCTTCCTTCCTTCCTTCCTTCCTTCCTTCCTTCCTTTCTTTCTTTCTTCTTTTCTTTTTGACTCACAAAATCCTACGAGGACTATCTTATTTCCAACACAGACAAGCATTGGCAGGTCACTGGGGCTTCAGATCACATAGATGAAGGGTTAAGCAAGGTTAACATTTCTGTTCCTGTTGCTTTATTGATATTTCTGTTATGTTCATTTTCCTCCCTAAATTTTTTTATTCTTGAGAATTTCATAGAGGTACAATGAAACATGATCATGTCTACCCTTCATTCCCCTGACTCCAACTCATTCCCACCTCCCCTTAACATCCACCCCTCCCAACTTCGTCTTCTTTAAATTAAAAATAAATAATAATATCCAATGTTCAGAAAACTGAGGCAGGAGGACTAAGGGTTTCCAGACCCTTAAAAAAATGGGTGCCAGGTCCAATGAGACGGCTCAGCAGGTAGGTGAGCTTGACTGGAAGCCTGATAATCTGAGCTTAATTTCCAGGTCCCACACGGTGTCCTCCATCCTTCATATATATGCCATAATGCAGGTATCCCAAGACCTGAACTAGACAAAGGAACGTCACAAGATTTTTGACGACTATAATTAAATGAAATGTACAGCAGAGGAAGGAAACTACACACTACTGAAATTCTAGGCCTGTCCAAATATCCTTCTGGAAGGTGATTTAGGTTCTGTGAGCACTTTCTAAGGATAAACAGTAATGTACACAGTACTCAGCACTGAAGAACATGTCCACATGACATAATTCTCAGAATAAATTGCAATTATTATTTTTTTACTATTTTTTCTTTTACTGAAAATAGATTCCTCATACAATATATCCTGATTCAAGTTTCCCCTCCCTCTATTCCCCCATCTATGCCCACCTCCCCTCCCCTCTGGACCCACCCACTTTCTGTCTCTCATTAGAAAAGAGCAGCCTTCTAAGAGATAACAAGATATATGTTCTAGGTTTAGATACTACTCTTTATTATTTACAAGCTACCACACCTCACATATTTGGTATACACAAAAATACAGATTAAAACCTTACCTATGCATATGGCTCATTTGTTTAGCACTAAGGATCATGTTTTAAAGGGACTAAAGATCATGTGTCAACGTCACAGGACCTTCGGAGACCCTGTGCATCAACTAACATCAAAACTAGAAACAAGGGTGCTCCAGTTGTCGGGTGATCACCTGATCTGGTGATTGCTATGCAATTCTTTATTTACTTATTTATTTGGAGCTGAGGATCAACCCAGGGCCTTGCGCTTGCTAGGCAAGCGCTCTACCACGGAGCTAAATCCCCAACCCCTGCAATTATTAAAGAGCTATTCAGAGTAGAATTCTGTTCCTATTTGGCTCTTAGTAATATAAACAACCATCAGATGAAACAAACAAATAACCCTGGCCCCGAACATTCTCCAAATGGAAAGAAAGAGCAATTCCAGCTCCCCTAGCTGCCACAGAGAGCGGCTAATGATGATGGTCCCTCTGACTTCCAACCACCTATAGGACTAGGATGGCTAGCATTATCCCTCCGCTGGAAGACCTATGACTATCCTTAAAATCATAGAAAATGGCCATCCAGACCCTGGAAGGGTGAGTGAGGTAGAGCATAGGAATGAACGGAGAATGTTCCGGAAATTGACGTTTGTACCTGCCGCCTTAGCCCACCTGGGCTTCATTCAGCCAAGGGAGTACGCTCTGAATTCTGTGAACTTCAGGTAGTGATGCCATTGTGCATTGAACCTGATAGAGACTGTCCTTCACTCACTTTTGAGCCCTGTTCTCAAACAGGTCCCAGCTTAGCCAGCTTTTAGCAAGAATCCCACGGCCACCTAGAATCCCTGCGTCTTTAATACTGTCTCTCTCTCAATGTCTGGTCGTATACCCCTCCCTTGCTGTCTCACCACCCTGGCCTGCCGTCAGCAAGAGCCCTGCTTCCTCATTCTAGCCAGAATCTCCCCAACCCTGTTTTAGTGTTCTGTAACTGGTACCCGCAGGCTGCCTCTTGGCTATAAATCCATTCTCCTGTATTCAGTGCTCAGCTTGATCTCTTCCCTTCCTGCAGCCATCTTGACACTGTATATATGTGTATACATACACACACACACACACACACACACACACACACACATATATATACACAGACACATGTGTGTGTGGTGTGTATATACACATATGTACATAAATGTATATATTTATACACACACACATATATGTATGTATATATATATATATACACAGACACAAACATATATATGTATTTTTGAGTCAGGGTCTTACTTTGTAGCCCTGGCTGGCTTTAAACTTGTTATGTAGACCAGGCTGGCCTCAAACTCACAGAGTTATGTACATAAACTTGTTAGATCAGGCTGTCTCTGTTTCCTAAGGTCCAGGGTTAAAGGCTTGTGTCACTCCAGGCCAACTCTATGTAAACTGACATTTTCACATATACCGATACTCCTGAATAAAATTTCCCTTTGATGCTAATAAAAGTCATCATAGTTGCATGATTTACATGAAAAAATGGGCCCTCTCAGCCTATTCTAGACATCATTGATGTGTGCCTCACAGAACTAAGGGTTTATCCCTTGGGATAAAGCGCCAAATTAAAGGGCATGGCACTTTCTCCCAATAATTCCTTCCCATTCCTGAGCCTTGAGCAAAGGCAAGTGCTATGTATTGGTGAAATTATTAAGGCCACTCCACGTAGTTAAAAGAGAGGTTTATTTTGTAGGGTAACTTACAAATGAAGGGATAGGTTGCAGGGTCTGGCAAAGGTATAGCACAGTCCGGCGGTGTTCTCTGGAGAACTCTGCTCGGTCCACCTCCTGCGTCCAGCGTCCCCGAACCAAGAGAGCGACCTCCTCTTGATCCTCGGTCTTCCGCTCCATCCTCTGCCCCGCCTTGTGGGCGTGATCATTACTGAAGCCTCAATGGGGGTTGGAACTTCCAGGCCAATGCTGGGATGGCTATCCACTACATCTATGTGCTTAGATGCAGTAAACTTGGTATATGGAAAATACCAAGGTGTTCAGAGCAACCATAATACCCAGTAATCATTCGATTTACACAATAAAATCTACCTAAATTGTGGAGTCTTCGCTTAATGTTAATATCTACTCACAATGCCACAAGATGGAGACACTCTTCCGATAATGGCCATGCCCCAGAGCATACTGTGCATTACATTATATTGCAACTGCCTCTTGGGAGAGCCCGAGCAACCTCAGGGCAGGCACACTGGGCAGGAGACTGGGTAGCGAGTTACTCATTCACTGAGCCCTGAGCTCAGCCACAGGATATGGAGCAACAGTTCCTTAGATATCCAGTACTGTAAATACATTATTACACTTCAAGTGGGTTTGAGGCCAGCCTGGGCTATGTGAGCTACTGTCTAAAAAGTACTATTTATTCATGACCTCCTATCAAATCTTCATAAACTAAGGCTAAGTGGGAAATCTATATATTTCAATAAACAGTGGGGTTATGAACAAGAAGGTGAGCAGTCACAGCAGACCAATGCTTCCTTTGAGTATTTACTTTGAGTTATTGAGACCGAGTCTCATGAAGCTGAGGTTGGTCTCCAACTTGCTATCTGAGGGTAATTCTGAACTCCGAACCCTCTGGCCTCTACTTCCTGGGTTTAGAGGCACGTGGGACCATGTCTGGCTCTTTATTTTCACTTTTATCATAATATTGGAAGTTGAACTCTGTATCTTCACATGTTAGACAATCCTTCTATCATGGAGCCACATCCTTGGCCAGTTTTGAATAATTTTACTCTCCTTTCTTATCCTCATAAATATTTTAAATTACTATAATAGAGTTTTTAATATACATTGCTGCCCCTGAGGAAGAAAAGGGGAAGGGAGGAAGGAGACTCTCCTGGTGTCTGGGTGAATGTATTAGCAACCCACCTCCCAGTACAGGTATCAGGGGCCTCCCCATCACACGGGCCAGCCCAGGACCTAGCAACCCTCTTCCTGTCCTACTAACGGTGACCCATGTCCTACTACCCAGATGTCCTTTGGTGTTTCATGTTCTTTCCCTTCCTCCCTCCACTCATGATGGCTCAAGCCCCAAATGCAGGGCCGGACCCGAGCTAAGCAAGGGTTCTACAATTAAGCTACACCCCAATCTTCACTGTGGTTTCAGAGACAAGTATTTTGCTATACTGACCAGGCAGGTCTTGAACTCCTAGGACTGAGATCCTCCAGATCCTGCCTCCTGAGTAGCTCAGATGACAGGTGTGAGTTACCATTTTCAACTTGGTAATTTCTGAAACCCTTATGGAATTGTAACATGAACGTATAAGTAGTTCAGGTGTGGGTAAACAAACGGGGGGGTCACTTGGTTTGGCCTTCATTATCTCTACTCTAGTGTTTAATGTTACCCTCATCCATTCTTTCCTTACACTTCCAGGAAAAGAAACAGGTAATGGTCAATTGACCAAAGTAATGTGGAACCATTAATCACTACTATGGAAATGTTATAGTTCCCCAGACATCCTTATGTGACATCAAACAGGAAGCTTGGTAGAGGAGAGTCGGCTATCCACAGGATTCAATATAAATCACTACAGGTGACGACTCATTAAATTCCAAATTCATGACTCCCTAAGTGGAATTAGATATAAATCAGGCTGTGTTGGGTGGACAACATTCCTCGGTTGGGGAATACAGTTGTATCTCAGCTGTTTGGACTCCATCTGGTGAGACTCACAGGCACCTGCCACAGCTCTCAATCAGGCTGAGCAGCTGTTAGCTATTGCCACATAGAGAACCCCTCAAAACCCAGTGGATTTAAGCCATCGTCTCTTATCACTCAATTCTCCAAAGCCTGGAGTGACATGGAGGTAGGCTGATCACCACTGGCACTGCTAAAGCTTCTGGAGTTTCCCAGGAGCCTCTGTCCTAACTGGGCTTAGCTGGTCATCTCAGTGGGCTCAGATCTGCTCCGTGTCACTCACCCTTCTCCTGAGCCCAGCAGTCATGGCTGAGTCTGTTCTGTCCACAGTGATGGCAAGATACTCAGGCAGCCGCAGGCAGTCCGTCTCCAACCTCTTGAGACCTGACTTTGGGTCTGGTGTGGCACATCACCTCATTCTATGGCTTCACAGGTGGAAGGGGAATTCTCCCTGGTTAGTGGGGGGAAATCACACAATCATGTGGAAAAGAACATGGATACAGGACAAAACCAAACCGGAGCCATTCAGAAGACCTCTGAATGGTAATGGGTAATTATATGTGTCAGCTTCACTGGGCTGTGGGATTCCCAGGCATCTCCTGAAATGTGAGTTTTGGGGTGTGTGTGAGGATGCTTCCACAAGTGGCCAGCATCTGATTTAGTCATCTGAGTGAAGCAGTATCTCTAGGCCCTCCAGTGCCAGACAGCATCTGTAGCACAAATCTTAAAAGTTCTTAATAAAAACAAACCTGGAGCCAGTTACTGGCATTCACCTCTCCAGTGCTCATGGCTCTTGCCATGTGGTAGCAATCCTGTCTGGGAAACTCGGGAGCAGGGGGATCTGACCATGTTCACAGGCCCACAAGTGATGACACCAGCTGAAGCAGTGGGAGCCCTTGGGTCTCTCTCTGCAGAGAGAGGCTTTTGTCAGAAGGAGTACATGGATGATTGTAACTTTGCCAGAGGAGGAATTTTCAGAAGCGCATGTGCCATGAAAGCCAGCCACCACGGGAGAGCTATCCTCGTGAGTATGGAGTATATCAGAGTGGATGGGAAGTTCCCTCTAATGCCCCAGAATGTAAGCTTGTGAAAATGGAATGTTCCTGCTCCTGCTGTATGCTCCAAGACCTCCCCTTGGTAGGCTGTGCAGCACCCGTCTGACTATAGCTCTAGGGAAGACACTGTCATTAAGATTCTGGGTCATACAGAAGCAACACCACAGTGGTAAAGAGTTCCATATTATACATCCCTCCATCCCATATCAACTAATTGATGAATTTGTCTGAAATTTGCTGTTTCTCTTAATTGAAACTATGTAATTATTTTTCTTCTTAAATTTCTTTTTTTAAAAAAAGATTTGTGTTCTTATTTTAGGTGTATGTGTGTTTTCTTGGGTATATGAATGTGCACCATGTGTGTTCATATGCCCACAGAGGCAAGAAGAAGGTTTTGGATCGCCTGGACCTGGACTTACAGGTGGTTGTGAGCCACTTATCCTGGGTGCTCGGAACTGAACTTATGTCTTATGTCCACTGAAAGAGCAACAGACACTCTTAACTGCTGAGCCATCTCTCCAGTAACCTAGATTTTTTTTTTTTTTTTTTTTTTTGAGACAGGGTTTCTCTGTGTAGCTTTGTGCCTTTCCTGGATCTTGCTCTGTAGACCAGGCTGGCCTTGAACTCACAGAGATCTGCCTGCCTCTGCTTCCCAAGTGCTGGGATTAAAGGCGTGCGCCACCACTGCCCAGCCAGTAACCTAGATTTTATTTATTTTGTGTGTGTGTGTGTGTGTGTGTGTGTGTGTGTGTGTGTGTGTGTAAGGGGGTTGGGCAGGTGAGTAAAAAGCACTTAGAGGCCAGAAGAGAGCATTGGGTCCTCAGGAGCTAGAGTTACAGGCAGCCATGAGGCACCTGATATGAGTGTTAGGAATTGAACTCAGGTCCTTTGGGAGTATGGCAAATATTGTTAACCACTGAGCTCTCCAGCTTCCTTTCTCCCCTTTAAATGCCGTCTAATTCTGGAATTCTCTTCTTGGAGGACCTAGCTAAGAAGTGAACAGCACACTGTATATGAGAGGCTGTGGAGCTGCTTTGGGGAAGTGCCAGTGCAGGGACTTTAGGAAGCATGCTGTGGCCTTGTTGAAGGAGGTGTGTCACTGGGGCTGGCTTTCAAAAGCCCAGGCCATACCTTTAGCTCTTTCCCTCTGTCTCCTGTTTGGGGATCAGATGTCAGTTCTGAGCTAACTGCTCCAGTGCCATGCCTGCCTGCCTGATGTCATGGCCCTCGCCATGATGGTCATGGACTCACCCTCTAAAATTGTAAGCCCCAATAAATGCTTTCTTCTATAAGTTGCCTTGATCATGATATCTTTTCATAGCAATAAAAAAAAATCAACCAAGGCACTGGTAAAGTAAACCTTAAAACAGAAAGGAAAGTCAGTGAGCGACAGGTCAGTGAGGGCCTGAAGAGATGGTTCAGCAGTTAAGAGCAAGCACTTCCCTTGACGAAAACCTGAATTCATTTCCCTGCCTCCGGCCTCCCCAAGCACCTCCATTCATATGTACCAGCCTTCCCACAGACGTATACACATAACTGAAAAGGAAAAACTAAATAAAAAAGAATTTGATTGGTAAAATGAATCCCAGGATAGCCCCTTTGTTTGAAGAAACATTTTGTAAATCAACCTCACAGCTTGTAATGTAATTTTATTATTCTGTTGGATAAAAACAGGAGTTATGGCTAGGTCTGTTATAATTATATAGGGGATGGCCTTTTATTTCTTTCCAGTGTGAAAATAGCAGGTATAAAGTGGGAGCTGCTGAAGACTGGTCTTGTATGAATAAGCTTGTTTGCAACGTGGTGTGTGTGTGTGTGTGTGTGTGTGTGTGTGTGTTTGGCACTGGGTTTCTAACTCAGGACCTCACTTATATTAACAAGCTTCACCGCTGAGCTAAACCCCAATCCCAACTCTTTGTATCTTGCTGCTGCTGCTGCCATTCTTTGAGACAGCATTTTGCTGTGCTGCCAGGCTGGACAAGAGCTCAGGAGCCTCCTGCCTCAGCTTCTCTTGCATGCAGCCTTGGCAGGCCAGGGACTTACTCTGTTTTAGGCTTGTGTCAATCCATCTGCCTCCATCTTTTGAGGACTTGAATTATAGGCATGTGCTACCACGTGACTCTTTGTACTTTTGAGTAAAGATTTCACTTAACCTTTGTATCTGAACATTGGAAGAGATTACACAAAATGAAAATAAATGTTTCCCTCTAGTTTTTAAAATTTTCTCATTGTATATATTCATTGTATATGGTACTATGTTGCCAAAAACATTTTCGTACAGTTTTTACATTAAGTATATTCTTTCCCTTACCATCACCTCACTTCTCGCCTCCTAGTTGATCCCTTCTGTTTCGCTGCTATTTACTTTTTTTCTTCCTCCCTCCCTCCTTCCCCCCCTCTCCCTTCCTTCCTTTTTTTTTTTTTTTTTTTTTTTTGGTGTTTGGTTTTTCAAGACTGGGTTCCTCTGTGTAACAGCCTTGGCTGTCCCAGAATTCACTCTGTAGCCCAGGCTGGCCTCGAACTCACAGAGATACACCTGCCTCTGCCTCCCGAGTGCTGGAATTGAAGGCATGTGCCACCGCTGCCCAGCTCGCTTCTACTTTATTGTCATAGTAGATAGATAATTATTTTTATATCCTTATATTTTATTAATATATCTATATAACAATACCATGTCATAGATAGATAAATGATTTTATGAATCTATATCAAACCTAGGAACCATATGTAAGAGAAAACACATGATATTTGCTTTTCTGGAACTGGTTTAATTCCCTTATCTCCAGTTGTATCCAGTATCCTGAAAATAACATAACTGTATTCTTCTTTATTGTTGAAAATTTACATTATATATATGCCATATTTTCCTTAATTCCCAATGTGAGACCCAAGCCAGAACAGTATATCTTGCAAGTTAAGCGTTCTGTTTGCAGTTAAAACAGTTAAGAATAACTTCCCGTTTGTCCTGTGTTAAGTCCTTGCAAGTTAAAGTTTCTATTTGTAATTAAGTTCTTGCTTCTTAGCTCTGATGTTAACTGCCTGCAACCCCATCCACATGATGTGTATCCTTACCCTTGTTCCTTCCTTCCATTGTATCTTTCCCCTGTGAACACCTTCTCTCTGCCATAAAAGGGACATCAAGAGGCCGGAGCGGCTGCTCTCTCAAATCCTGACTTAGGGTGAGACAGCCGACTGGCCAGTCCCAGATGCACCCCCAAATACAGCTTGCTTTAATTTGACAATTAAAGAAAAAAATCGTGGATTTGGTCTTTTCCCCTCACGATTCTCAGGTTTAACACTAATACTGTTGTTTGTTGATTTGTCTGCTTCTGTGACTTAGCTATTGCAGTCAGTGCAACAAGTTTCTCTGTGATGTTTTGACTTGGGAGTCAGGACTGGTATAGCTGGGTCACATAGTGACTATGTATAAAAATAAGTATTTTTATTGAGATTTTAAAAAAAGGCATCCTATACAACCAAAGCAATTACATAGGAATAGACAAATAATACTCAAATGGGAAAGATGCAGATCTCAGAAGTAGACTTTAAATAGATACAGGAACCAGACAGATGATAATGGTGGTCCTGCAAAAAAGCTATGCACAGGGCATGGTCTTAACAAAACTATGTCATGTGTGAATTCCTTTAGTCCCAGTAGAGAACGGAATGTCAAAAGTTCACACTGTAAGGAAAATAGAAAAAAAACTTCAGCTTTGGATTGGGAAACATTTCACGAATCTGACTCAAAATCTTAGACTACAAAACAAAGGAAGCACAAGAAGTAAAGTTACAGGCTGCTGTTTGGCGACATTAAATACTAACTACTTGAAGAAGGAACTGCGCATGTGCGCTACCGGACCCTTCTCGCTTCCCGTCTCTTCCTTTTTCCGCCTTGGCCCCACCCACCTCCGGCTCAGCGTTTCCGGCTCAGCCCGGAACTAGAGCGCTTCGGCTTGGTTCTCCAGTCCCGGTAGAGCTCCGCTCTCCCGGCTTCTCCGAGGCTGTCACCAGGAAGGGTGTCCGAGCTCCCAGCCGGGCGGGCTCAGCTTCGTCCCCTCGCTTGTTGCCCCGTTCGCCGACTTCGGGGAGACATGGCCGGGGCCCGTCGCGGCAGGCCGGGCGTGAGGCCGCCTCTCGCAGCCCGCGCGTTCCCGTGGCCCCTGGGCCGGCGATCACCCGTGTCGGCGTGAGCAGCCCCGCGGGCCCCGCGCTCACGGCCGCATGGCCTCCGAGGAGCCGTCGCCGCCCTCGTCGCCGCCCGCCTCTCCCGAGCCGGAGCTGGCGCAGCTACGGCGGAAGGTGGAGAAGTTGGAGCGCGAGCTGCGGAGCTGCAAGCGGCACGTGCGGGAGGTGGAGAAGCTGCTGCATCACACGGAGCGGCTGTACCAGAGCGCCGAGAGCAATAACCAGGAACTCCGCACGCAGGTGCGCGGTCCGCCTCAGCCCCGAGCCCCGCCAGTGCCTCCCCGGCTGGAGCCAGAGCTTCTCCATGGAGTCTTTGAAATCAATAAAGCCTAGAGATGTTAAAGAACCCCTCCCTCACCCCCCAGTGCCTTTGGAGCCAGCTGAACAGTGCAAGCCAGTTGGTGTGGACAAACTGTCTCGGGGCAGGCGTGGATGAACTCCAGCATGGGCTTCATGGTCTTGATTTCCAGTCCCACTGGCAATGGGCGCGTTTATTTATTTTTCTTCTAGGTCATGTTTGAGTTGTTTTGGTTGAGACCAAGGCTCACTTGGGCCTTGAACTCGCTGTGTAAAGGAGGATGACCTTGAAGTTCAACTTTTCAATCCTCTGCCTCCACTTCCCAAGTGCTGGGATTGTGGGCTTACCCACTCCGATTTGGGATTTTCGACACGGAATTTCACTCTGTAGTCAGCCTGGCTTAGATCTCAGAATGTAGACCGACCAAGATTGACCCAAATTCGTGGTAATCCGGTCTCATCCCCCAAGGCTGGGATTTTAGGCACAAAACAATACCCACTCCAGCCTTTTGAGTTTGCTTAAGGCTGAACTTAGAATCCCATCTCACATCTTGAGCACCTCAGTTGCTTATGAGATCTGGCTGATAATAGCATGCAGCAGAGAAGGTTAAAACCAAGAACACAATTTTTCACATTATTGAACATACTCCATGTGTAGGGTGGTCAGAGATATCCTCTTGAGATCACTTGTAGAGAGGTAAACCTGTCTTTCTTACAGATAACTAGGAGTGTGTTTCATTTTCATAATACATAGTAAGGATAAATACTAGACAGTGATGCTTAAAAAATTATACATTTTTAGTTTGACCATTGAATAGTTGCATTTTATCCTAACAAGTTATTTCCAGATACTTAATTTCAGTTTAATGGTTAATAAAACTACATCTCCAGGCTAGATACTGAAATGTCATCAAACGTTGCCATACTTGTGGAGTGTGTGTGTGTGTATGTGTGTGTGTTTGGTATATTCCTACCTGTGTGCACATGGAGGCCAGAGAGAGACAATAGGTGGCCTCTTGTTCTTATTCCTTCAAGAGAGGGTCTCTTCCTGTACCAGGACCTGACTTTTATTTTTTGCTAGTCTGGCAGCACACAATCCTCGGGGATCCTCCTGGCTCCACCACCCACAGTTCTGGGGTTACAGATATCTTGGAGACCAAGCCAGCTTATTCTGTGGTGCTGGGAAACAAACTCAGGACTTTGTGGGTTTAACAACAAGTGTTCCTAACCACTAATCCACTCTCTCTCCAGTCCCTGATAATACTATTCCTAAACGAGCTCAGAAAATAACTGCTGGGTGGAAATGACTTCTGTACCCATTGTTTAGAGTTACATTTGTAGCCTAGAAGTTTTAGGCTCTTTTGGGCAGTGTAGAGAGACGAGTGAGAGAGAGAGAGAGAGAGAGACAGGGAGGGAGAGAGAGAGAGAGAGAGAGAGAGAGAGAGAGAGAGAGAGGGAGAGAGAGAGAGAGAGAAAGAAAGAGAGACAGAAACAGTGGAAGTCATTAGGAGAGTGCTTGTAAGCAGAAAACCCTGGGTTGGATTCCCAACACCTCCCTCCCCCAGTTAAATAATAATAGTGGTAATAATAATAGCCTAAAAGTAGAGAAAGTCTTGCGTTTTGCTGATAGTTCTAACTACCTTCTAGTCAGCACTCCCTACTAGGAGGGTGGAGTGTGGTTATCTGTCATCCCAAATCTTTGAATAAGTTTTCTTTGGAGCAGTAAATAGAGGATGACCTAATAGAAAGCCATACTATGTACTGGTTTGGGGATTCACAAGCCTTTTGCAAGTTACTTTGTCTCTTAAGCTATTTCATGTGTAACATTGACATCAGGACAACTAATTTGGTAAGGCTGTGTAAATATGATGTTACTCAAAGTTCCTGTGTAAATGTGGTAGACACTAAGTATTCCAGTTGATAGCAGCAATGGCGGCAGTCTGCACCAGGGCAAGGCTCTCTGCCTCCTAGGGTCAGGAGTGAATGAGGGATGAATCTGAGAACCAGTGCCTCTGAACACTTTTCGCTACTTTGTTTTCTCGGCCTGGTTCCAATCCTGGTAGTAAGAGCAGACCTCTCGATTCATAGAGTGCCTAGGTAAACCTGTATGTAACTACTCTCGTGGCCTTTTCTGGGTTTAAGCTTGCTTTTCTGGGTTTAAGCTTAAATATTTAGAAGCTTTTTCATTGTTTTCTTTTGTAAAGCACAAATGGGGATCCTGTCAGACTGAGGTGAGGTACCTGGACTGAGGCAGTTCTTGTCCACTCGTGGGCACGTCCACCCTGTTGCCCTGGCCTGCACAGCATCTTTCTTTGGTGCCTCAGTGCACAGAGCACACAGAGGAACGATGATGCCACCTCTGTTGAGTTGTCTGGTCCATTCTCCTGTAGTTATTCAGTGATAAGAGCAGAGAGGAGACAGTACATAGCACATATAAATAGCATTGCTATATTTAAGTAGATAACTCCTAGTTAGCATGTGGTGGTAGAAGATTCAGTTCAGGTGGACACGTGTCATTTTAAAGCAAGAGCTGTCGGCCTTTGAGACTATGAGAATAAACCTTTTGTTTTGTTTTTGTCCATGCTAGGGGTAGAACTTGCCTGTATTTGAACTGTATGTAGTTGGGCTTTTCTTTCTACAGTACTGGAGACTGAGCCTAGGACCTTATGATCACTGGGCAAGTGTCCGCCACTGAGCTCCGTTGATAGATTTTTGGAGGGGTATTTTGAATGGTTTCCCTTGTTTTGTTTTGTTTTGTTTTGTTGTTTTAGACAGGCTGGTCTCACCTGTCTGGCTACATCAATCACTTGCTGGAATGAAAGGTGTGCACCACCATGCCCAACTATGATTTGGGAGTTTTCCTAGGAATACGAAAACATCCCTGAATGGGTCACAGTGGCATGCACAGGTTGTCTATCTGGGAGGTTGAAGCAAGAAGATTATTTGAGCTTGCGAGTTCACTATCAGCCTGCTGTGCAAAATAAAGAGATCTGTGTTAAAAAGGAAGGAGAAAGCGGGGGTGATGGAGATGAGGAAAGCCAAAAGCGAAGCCTGAGCTTGTGAACAGTTAGTTGTAGGGTTTCTGAAAAGGAACTGGCTGCTTTGGGCACAGGTCTAAAAGTCCTACTAAGAAAAATGCCTCACAGTGTCATGAGAATGATAGGGAGTGCTGTGTGTATCATTGGATTGCTTTGTGGTCTATTTTTCCTAAAGCTTTGTTTCCCCTCAGGTAGAAGAACTCAGTAAAATACTGCATTGTGGGAGAAAAGAAGGTAATACGAAGTCGGATGTAGAAGTACAGACAGAGGACCAAGCTCCGTGGTCAATTTCAGGTATTCCGTGTCTAGTGGGCATGCACTAGTACCCTTAGAACATTCATACTTGCTCAAGCGGTGTTTCTTTACAAATAAAAGACAAAATACATAAATATGAAGAATCTAATAATATTGATTTCTTTCTACATCACTTGGTTATTTTTCTTTTTGTCAATTTATGGGTGGCAAAATAGAAATGTATTATCTTTGTAATTTCTTTAATGTTTGTGTATGTTTTCAGTGCTGTACTAAGTATTCTGTTCTTGTTGCTTGAGTTAGGTTCTCAGTTTGGAGCTAGAGCTAGCCTGGGACTTGCTTGGTAGCTAGCCCAGGTTGGCTTCATTTGTATCAACTTTCTACCTCAGGCTCTCTAACACTGGGAAAATCCCCTTTACCCCACCTCACTGATCATACTTAATAATTCTATAAGTCAGTAAGTCACCTTCTTTTTTTGTTTTTGTTTTTGCTTTTGCTTTCTTCTTTCTTTTCTTTTTTTAAATCTGGTCTTGGCCTTGTGGCCAGATTTAATAGATGCTGTTTTGCGTTTGATACTCAGGGTTTCAGTGGGTGCTATTTTCGTGTTTGCCACTCAGGGTTTACAATTAACAATGGAACTTCTTCCACGCATCTATCAGCTGTGTCTTTCTTTTTTCTACAGATTATTATTATCAGACATATTATAATGATGATAGTCTTCCCCGTAAAGAGACAGAACTGTCTGCACAGCAGAGTCAGTATGTTCAAGCTCCTACTAAAGACGAGTCACAAGTAGACAGTGATAGTTATGCTGGTCCTGATGGAACAGAATGTGTTAAATGTGGACAAGAGGACCACTTCACCTCTGACTCACAGGTAATAAAAGGCCCAGGAATTTAAACTTAAATTGCCATTATAGACAAAGACGGGATTCCTTGATACACACTACAATGCACATAGGAGTTATAAATAGTCTTATTTATGATTATGCAAAGAGTATCAGTTTTGTTTTGTCTTTTGAAATAAAAGTTTTTCTTTGTTGCTCAGGTTGGCCTTGAACCCCTGAACTCAAGTTGTCCTGCCTCAGCCTCCTGGGTATTGGTTTGTATCAATACATTCAGCTACAATTTCAAAAAAAAAGAACTAGGAATGTATTTATAGTTGTGACTATTTTTGTGTTTATGATTACATGAACTAAAGGACTAGTTGTCAGTCTATTTTAACTCAGTCCATAAACCTTGGAGCTCAGGAGGATGACCCAGGAGGTTAAGGTGCTTGTTAATACAAGCCTGGCAGCCTAAGTTCAGGGGTTTTTTTTGTTTTTGTTTTTGTTTGTTTTTTGTTTTTTCGAGACAGGGTTTCCCTGTAGCTTTGGAGCCTGTCCTGGACTAGCTTTGTAGACTAGGCTGGCCTCGAACTCACAGAGATCCACCTGCCTCTGCCTCTGCCTCCCGAGTGCTGAGATTACAGGCGTGTGCCACCACCGCCTGGCTGTTCATCTGTTTGGTTCTTTTTTTTTAAGATTTATTTATTTATTATGTATACATTACGGATGGTTGTGAGCCACCATGTGGGTGCTGGGAATTGAACTCAGGACCTCTGGAAGAGCAGAGGGGTGCACTTAACCCCTGAGCCATCTCTCCAGCCCCACTGAGTTCAGTTCTTAACCCTGGAACCTCCTTAAAGGCAGAAGGAGAGAACCGAGACCACACGTTTTCTCTGACCTCCCAGGACAGCAAAATCAACAAAGAGAAAAAACTCAGAGCCAGGGTTAAATTGAAAAACCCTTGACAACGTTTTTGAAAATGGTTCAGATTGTAACTTCTGACCGTGTGTTTCCATTACGAACGGGAAACACACTGAAACAGCGCTCTAAGTCCTGGCTGGCCCTTTGAGGCTTGCTAGCGTCCCTTGGCTGATCTGTGTCCACAGGAGAGTGCGTCCGCCTTGGCAGCCGAGGGCGCCGCCTTGGAAGGGGCCTCGCTCGCCGAAAGCTTGCGAGCCGCCGCCGAAGCCGCTGTGTCGCAGACCGGCTTTACGTATGACGAGAACACGGGATTGTATTTTGACCACAGCACTGGTTTCTATTATGATTCTGTAAGTGTCTTTTTGTACTTTTAATGCCGCACTGTTGCAGTATCAGCCCAGGCTGAAGGAAAAAAGTAAGAATTGGCATTTAAAAATGATGCTTGAGGGCTGATGAGTGGGCTTCCATCCTGAACTTCTTTCTTCCCACGGTCTTGTCTGTTAATGATGGAGTCTGTGGTCGTTTTTTAAAAAATTGGTTGACTATAACTGGAGCTACCCTTCATTTCAGGGATTTCTGTTTCTCAGTGTTTCATTCCCCTTGCTCATTTTCCTCCATCTTCTGAACTTGCACCTCCAATTTTCTAATAAGAAAGAAATAGAAAATGAATGAAGCTGGTTGTTTACCAGTTGCTTACGCTTTAGCCACCCGCCCCAAATTTCCTTAGTTTTATTATTAAACACTGAAAGTCAAGATTTTCTCGTAGTGTTAGAGGTTTGGGTTTTCGCACCAGGACACTGACTTCGTTTGCAGCCCTCTGGTCTGTGTCTTAGTTTTCATGCCTTCAAAACAGCTTCTTCCACCTTGTTGTTACTGTGGTCAGTTGAACCATATGGAATTGCTCTTCCTTAAAGCCAAACACCATAAACAATGGCAGTCACTTGATGCAATTGAGATTAATTTCTTTCTCACCAGGAAAACAGAACAGACCCTAAATGATAAAATATTTTTGAGTATTTAAAGCTATTTTTTTCAAATTCACTATCTTGTGAAAATACTGTAGTTAGTAAAACAAACGTATTCACTGTATTGGAATATATTTGACAATTTTGTGTATTTTTCTGTTTTGTGTCATTATACATGAATAAAACTTATGTTTTTGACTTTGAAAGGAAAACCAACTGTACTATGATCCTTCCACTGGGATTTATTACTACTGTGATGTGGAAAGTGGTCGATACCAATTTCATTCTCGAGTAGATTTACAGCCTTACCAGACCTCTAGCGCAAAACTGAGCAAAGATAAAAAACTGAAGAGGAGAAGAAAGGAGCCAGGTCTTTGTGCAGCAAATGGTGAAAAGGTAACGCTTTCGTAATTTTTAATTTTACAGTGTCTTAGTATCATTAAATGATGTAAACATCATTCTGAAGAAAAAGAAAATCAGTCTTTATCTTTGTATTTTAAATATCCATTAAGGTATGAGAGTCTAAAAACTAAGGAAGATTTCAATGAAACAGATATTTTTTCTCAAACTCAGTCACTAGAAGTAGGTATTTTGTAAATTTGAAGGCAATAGCTTTACGATATATGAAATGGTTTACATTGTTTATTGTATGGTTTCTCATTCACAGAAGAAAAACAATTTGCATATTGGCACAGATTCAATATTCTTCATCAAGTAATTTCTCACCTATTAAACTGCAAACTTAAAAATGCATTTTTGGTAAATATGGAATGAGGTACATTTTAGGGTTGAAAGGGTTTTTTGTTTTGTTTTAAATGATTTCTTGTTTCTGTATTTAAATGTACATTGTGTGTGTGTGTGTGTGTGTCTATGTGTGTGTGCGCGCGCGCGCATATGCACGTGCGCACAAATGGGCATGCCTGTGTATGCAGAGGCCAGAGGAAGGGACCAGGTTCTCTGGAGCTGGAGTTAATAGTTGGTTATGAGTGGATGTAGGTGCTGGGAAGGACACTTGGGGCCACTGCAAGCTCTTGTAAGTGCTGAGCCATCTGTTGTTTCAGTTTAGTTTTGTTTTGGGGAAGAGGTTGACTTTATCAATAACCATAAAGATGGTTTATTTTCCTTAGGTGGAGAACATAATTCTAGTAATTTATATTTCAAAATCAAAACAAAAGACAATTTCTTTGCATAATTAACACAGCCATATGTATAAGAAATGGGGGGGGGGGAAGGACCTGGTATGTACCTTAGTATTGGAGAGCTTATGTTACATATGCAAGGCCCTGGGCTTGATCCTTGGCATTTCAGAAATCATGTCAGGTGTGGAAAAAATTTAAGTCTAATGGAGTGAGACTTTGGTTCATTCAGAACATGATGACATAGCTGGGCAGTGGTGGTACACACCTTTAACCCAGCACTCAGGAGGCAGAGGCAGGCAGATCTCTATGAGTTCGAGGCCAGCCTGTTCTACAGAGTGAGTTCCAGGACAGCCAGGGATACACAGAGAAACCCTACCTTGAAAACATCAAAACAAAACAAAACAAAACAAACAAAAAGAACATGTAAAGGGAAGTAAAATTATATATGAAGACTGAAGGGAATTTTAAAATCTCTTAGGCTACCATGGTGATTAGCATGTTAGTCCAGCGCTTCTCTTATTTCTGCTCCCTGAACGGCTGAGGTAGGTGCTGTGTGGCAACAAGCGTGTTGGCTGTACTGACATTGTTTGAATTGTGTGCTTTGGAAACTTTATCTCTTTTTTTTTCTTAACCCAAAGAAATTTACTTAAAATAATAAATTCTATCAACACTTGGAATTAAGATTCTGTTGGGCTTATTGTCTGTCCTTGATGTGTTTTCTCCCTGGAATAGAAAAGTATGTTAGTGAACGACTAAGAACCACTTTGGGAATCTCCATTGTAGTGACTTGTTCCCATTACTAGAGTCTAAACTTTGAAGGGCAGGATTGAAAAAGCCCTCTTCCTAGCAGGAAGAGGATGTGAGAGGTAGCTGAAAAGCATCCAATTACTGCCCTTCCTTTAAGATACTCTTGAGCCCACTTCTTACAGATGAGGATGTGTGGAAGGAACGCAACAGGGCTAGGCATTGGGAAACTATTTCTATACACAGACACACAGACACACAGATGTGTTTCATTGTCCACATGTAAGGACCCTTTCTAAGACCCTATACCAGGAAATCCCTTATCAAAAGCACCTCCAACAATTTCATTATTTTCTTTCTTCCAAAAAGGGGTGATGATGATGATAAATGGAAGACTGGAACGTGCTTTTCAAAGTGTAGACAGAGTTAAGGAGACACTTTTGATCGAATTTACATGGCCCGTAAAGCTCCTCATAGCTTTTGAGCTCCTTGCCCTTGTTTTTCCCTTGGTGGGTTTGTATTGCTGAGAGTGTATATAGTTAATCACACTGCAGATATTCAGCCTGTCTCCAAACTCTGTTCATGCTGCTGTTCAAAATATGCTCTCCTGTTTTATTAAGTTACATGTGAACTCACTTGTTACATGTGTCATGGCAGAAAGAGGAATGGAGTGTCACATCCCAAAGGGAAAAGAGCAATTACTCTGTGCCTCTTCTCAGTTTAAACAATATAGTGTCTGCTGTGCAGAACGGGGCCTGTAGTCAGTGATGGTGTTGTTTGTCATGTGTACTGCAAATTGAACCCAGGACCTTGTGCATATTACTCACACATCTCACTGCTGAGCTATATCCCTGTTCCGTGTATTATATATTCTTTGAAAGTCACTATGAGAATAAAGTTTTGTTACGACCCCAAAAAGCACGTAATGCACATGTTCATTGGCTTGATTTGGTCATTCATTCTATACAGAGTTTCAAATGTGCTTAATACAAATACATACTTTTAATTTGTTAATTAAAAATAGTTTGTTCATTTTTCATAAAGCATACCAAAATTAGTAACAAAAGGTCTATGGTAGACAGGTTGAACTTTTAGAATTAAAGGCACATGAATAGCTCATTTGTATTTTAAACGGTGCGTTTTCAGTGCAGCTAACTCTAAAATGTTTGGTTTTGGCAAAACCTCAGTTTTGATAATATTGATTATTTAAAGTCATGTGTACTGCAAATTGAACCCAAGACGTGTTGTTTACTAAAATATTTCTGTGTTTTATTTATGTTGTCTTATTTAAAAACTCAGACCGTTGGAGTTGATACACTCTAGTTTCACTCCGTTCAATAAGGGAGCCACTAGCCGCATGTGACTGTGGACGAAGTGAAGGTCCTATAGAGGAGGACATTCTGTATGTACAAGATTTTGAAGTCTTATTACAAAATGAATATACATCTTTTTAAGTTTTTAAATATGACTGTTACAAAATTTAAAAGTATAAATAGGAGTTACATTGTAATTTTTATTATATAGCTTTCTTACAGGCTATTACATAAGCCACATAATAGGTGAGGGGGCCTGGGCTGGGAATATTGGGGCCTTCCTTGCGAATAAATGGAGGGCTGTGGAGCATCTAGCACTTGGATATTGGTCCCATGTGATGCTTTGCTGGGTATCAATACGGAATGTCATGTTCTAAGAGTAATAGTGTCATGAAGCAGGATCAGCAGGTACAGATTCCTGCTCTGCTGCTGTCCTGCATCCTCCCTGAATCAATGGGATTTCATACAGTGCTGTATGATGGGGATGTCGTCACTCACTTATTTCCTGCTTTCCTCTGTCTAGGATTTGAGTTCAGAAGACCAGAAAGTCTGCAGCGTTGAATTTATAAACTGCAGTGAGGAAGACAGTTCTGCCAATCTGAAAAAGAAGGCCAGAATAGACGCTCCCCACAGAAGTAGTCCCTTACGGCCCACTGTTGCAGTTAGTGGAGACACTGGAGAGTCTCCTGGTGATGATAACTCGGCCTCATCCAAGGATGAGAAAGTTAGAGAGAGTGAGAGTGAGCCAGAGGAAGGTGAGATCACAGACTCTCAGAGCGAGGGTAGTTACGGTGAAGATAGTACCAGTGCGCACGAGGAGTCCGCGGAAGAGCCGGAGGGTGAAGGTACGTGAGAAAACAGTGCACTCCGGTCACCGCAGGGCAGGACTGCTGAGAGCCAGCTGAGTGGAGGACTGACAGGCAGGCACACTGGTCATTTCCTTGACACCGGAGATTGTAAGAACGTCCGTGACAGTTCTCAGAAGGCAGGTCATGAGAAGACAATCACCATTAGACAGAAAAGTAAACTCTCTCAGTCTAATGTATGCTAAGGCTGGCTCTTTATGATGGGCTTTTGTAGTCGAACAGGAAAAAGTAATTGCTGTTAAAAGCAGAGCTCATGAAGTCACTTGCATAGGTATTAGGGTCATTCTAACATTTTAACTTGATAGGGAGATGCAAACACTATTTTATAATTCCAGTAAATGAGTTAAATTTGTTCTCTAATAATAGTCATAATAATAAATCATATATATATACACACATATATATGTACACACACACACACACACACACACACACACACAGACACAGCAGAATTTAAGTAGTTTTTGTTTGTTGCTATACTGGGTATTGAACCCAGGACCTGAACCTGTGCTGGGCCATAGTCTACTATGAGTTCTGACCAGTGAAATTTTAGTTATCTGTGTGAAAATTAATTTTCTTCTTTTTTTTTTTTTTTTTTTTTTTGTTTTTTGTTTTTTGTGAGGTAGAGTTTCTTTGTGTAGCCCTGGCTTTCCTGGAACTTGCTCTGTAAACCAGGCTGCCCTCAAACTCAGATCCACCTGTCTCTGCTTCCCTAGTGCTGGGGTTAAAGGTATACACAACCAACCTCTCAATGAAAAATTAATTTTCATAGCGCTTAAATGAATGTTTGCCCACCTCTTGTCTTGGTAGATGAAGAAAAGATTTGGCCCCCCTGTATTCGTGTGATTGTTATTAGATCTCCAGTGTTACAGACGGGCTCACTGTTCATCATCACAGCTGTCAACCCAGCCACCATTGGGAGGTAAGGATGCTTCATAAGGTTGTGTATTTCAAAATGGTGGATGAGCAGTATTGTTCTGTGTGCTCTGGAAACAAAAAAGACGAAAACAGGATCTTCTATCATAAGAAAGCACAGTTACACTAGAAACTGATGTAAACAAACACTGTGTGGAAGCATGCAAACTCGAGTGTGTCAGTGAGGGCAATCCACAGCTAGAAGTGCTGTGCGAGACCTCCATTTCAACATCTTGTAAAAACATACCCACCCTGTCATTGTCACTGCTGTGTTTCTCCGTGTTCCCCAATCACTAAAGTCACGTTGCTTACTGTTGCAGAGAAAAGGATATGGAGCATACTCTCAGAATCCCTGAAGTTGGTGTCAGTAAGGTAAGACCATTCCCCTCAGTGATAGCCCTAGAGGGGAAAAGCCGTGTGTGTGTGTGTGTGTGTGTGTGTGTGTGTGTGTGTGTGTGTTTGTGCTCATGTCCTTAGCTTGTATTCCAGTGCTTGGTAAGCTAAGAGTTTGGGAACAGCCTTGTACATAGTGAGTTCTGAATCAGCCTAGGCTACATAACAAGATCTTCTTATATAGAGAAACAAAACACAAAAGGAACCCAAAATTTGAGTAGAAAACTTGACTTCTATTTAATAAGAAGGTTAATAGTGTAGTAATACTCACGAAGGAAGTACCTATTTGTTTCTTGCAACGTTTGAGAAAAAGATTCTTTTTTTTTTTTTAAGATTTATTTATTTATTATGTATACAGTATTCTGTCTGCACATATCCCTGCAGACCAGAAGAGGGCACCAGATCTCATTACAGGTGGTTATGAGCCACCATGTGGTTGCTGGGAGTTGAACTCAGGACCTTTGGAAGAGTAGTCAGTGTTCTTAACCTCTGAGCCATCTCTCCAGCCCGAGAAAAAGATTCTTTATCGCAGTTTAAAAATTATGGGGCTTTTGGGTTTGGTTTAAAGCAGGGTCTCTTGTAGCCCAGGCCAGCCTCAAACTCACTAAGTAGCAGAGTCTAGCCTTAAACTCCTGATCCTCCTACATCTACCTAAGTACTATATATGTAGGCAGGGGTCCCCATGCCTGGCCAGGATTTTTGTTGTGTTTTGTTTTGTGACAAGGTCTTCCTCCCCTTGTTCCTAGGCTGCCCAGGTAATCTGGCCTCAGCTTCCTGAATTAGTGGGAACATAGGTGTGTATCACCACACCTGGTTAATTATGTCCTTTTTATGTCTGAAGCAGGAGTTACAAAACATGGATTTAATTTAACGTAATAAATAGTAAATAGTGAAAAGTTAACACATCTATTGAGTGAAGTAAATATGCTACGTTTTGTTTCAATTGAAAGAGAAATCCAACCCCTATTCCAAGCAGTTGCTTTGAATTCAGATGTTTTACCACCCACGGACAATCTAGCCTTTTCTACCTCAGGACTCCGTTTCCCCTTTTCTCAGACTTTCAGTGGCTTCATGTTGTAACAACAAAAAGCTGAGTTTTGCAACAACCAATTGCAGCTTTAAAACAGAGGGGAAGGGTTAGCTTCTGGGACGTTCTTCATGCTGTGCGTTTCTAGTTCCGTTTTTACTGTCTCTCTGGAAGTGTTGAAAATTGAAACCACAGCTGTGTGAATAGTGGGCAGGCATCTACCCCTACAACTCCCAACTTTATTTTTACTTAATGGAGTAATGTGAGCCTTACAGAGATGTCCTAGGAGTTTTGTGTATTAAAAATGGAATTTATGCTGGGTGGTGGTGGTGCACACCTTTAATCCCAGCACTTGGGAGGCAGAGGCAGGCGGATCTCTGTGAGTTCGAGGCCAGCCTGGTCTTCATAGTGCGGTCCAGGACAGCCAGGGCTACAAAGAGAAACCCTGTCTTAAAAATCTTACACAAAAGAATGGAATTATTTCCTGTTATTATTCGGAAAGGCTTCCCCTGCATACTCATTTAGAAGCAGGAAACCCTCCTCATCTACCCTGATCATTTACTTTGTGTCTCCAAAGTCCACCCTGTGACTTTCCTGTAAAGAATCCCTTTCCCACCTCTCAGCTAGGCAGAAATGCAGGTAGCTGTGTGCTCAGTTTCTTGCTTTTGTTTGGTGTTAAAGTGACATTCTCTAGTAGGTAGATAATCTAGGAAATATGAAGCTGATAGCACATACTACTTATTCCCAGGTAGATGAAATCTGTATAGTCATTCTAAAATCTTTCAATTTACCATGAAAGAAAACAGAAACAAATACTTGAGCATTGAAAAGAAGGCTTTATGAGTTTTAAGAAAAATAGTAAAATTCACACAGAGGTCATTTTGACTCAGTTTGAAGCTTATGTATGAGTTAAACACATTAAAAAGGCAGACAATGATGGCCACCACAAAACTATGACAGGATGTATTTACATTTTACAAATGTATTTTCTCTAACCCCATTGTGATGTCAGTAGAGCAGTGAGTCAAAGAAACAGTCTGTTCACCTTGGAGAGAGTGTCATGGCTAACGTGAAAAGCCATCTACTCTTTAGAGCAATATACACAATACAAATGTGAAGCCAACTAACGACTTCCCCCCAAGTGCCCGCCTTGAGAGGATTTTTATCAGGGTTCAGAACAGATGCTACAAGTGGCTGAGGACACTAATCTGAGGGATAGCAAATGAATCTAAGCACACTGGGTTCTCTAGTCCATTCACTTTATTCTTCTAGGTCAATTCTATCTGCACAGTTTCTTTTCTGTTCCCTTAATTAGCTCCTCTCGGTCCCTCCTGCTGTTCTCTTATGTCTACCTCGTTCTTTCCATCTCCGTCCTCATCTTTGTTCTCCTCCATCCATCCTCCCCGTGCTCTCAGAGAACCAGTTTATATACCCACACAGTAATTCTTTGGTAAAGCAATGCGAGGCTTGAAGTTTTCACGGTCGCAGAGAGAGGTGATAAGGACCCACACATAAAGCAATAATTGTCAGCTTCCAATTACAACCCCAAAGGGGAGTGACTAAAGGGGAGTCCTCTGGTAGGGCCAACTAAAGGCTAAGATCAATTAGGGAATTTATGTGCTCAAACTATAGTCTAGAAATGGCTAGGTAGAATGTTAGGGGTCAGTGAGTCACAAGGAAGTAAACTCTCTTTGGTGACACTTTTCCCGATCATCCCGGCTGCCGCTGCTTTCTGATAGGGAGGGGGACGTATGTTAGGTGGCTAAGCAACCTGTGTCAGAGCGTGTAGTTTTTGGTTAGTAAAAGCACTTTCACTCAGAGTAATTGCTGAGGAGAAAATCTAGGAACAGCACCTGGCTGAGGAGGAATAAAAACTGAATTTGCACAAGGAAGAAGCTTGGCACCTATCACCTGCCTGGCCTTGGAGGCAATCTCCTTCAGTCAGTGGGAAGTAACTGCCTTAACTCAGTAACTAGCAAATGGCTCAAACATCATCCCAGGAATGTGAGCAGTAAATCTCTTAAGTTAGGGTCTTGTGTAAGTAACCTGGGGTGAAGGTAAGGGGTTGAGGATTTAATTGTTAGTGGTTATTTTCTCTTATCTGTGAGATGAGCTAATGTTTATGTGCAGTTTTGTCCAAAAAAAAGTATCTTTGCTAAAATACTTTTGTCTGGAAAGTGGCCCTGGCCAGATTTATGTTAATGAACAATAAACACAGCTGGGGACAGCTGTCCAATTACCCCAAATGTATAGGGAAAGTTGTGCCCACTATTGAGATGCAACTGTGAGATCACATGTACACATAACATGGAGATGCACAGTAAATGGGGAGAATCATGGCTGTTGTTGCACAAGAAGTTTATAACAAGAAACAGTCAGTTCATTGAAAAGGCAGTAATCCCATAATGCCTTGCATGATGGTTTCCTCTAACAGAACCCTTGGTTCTGATAGTTGACCTTCTGAACTCCAGTTGTCATTGCTGTATCCTCTCACGGACTTTCGCTACCAGCGGCTTTCGATAGCCAACATTGAGTTTTTATTCACATGTATTAAAAATGATTCCTATTGGAAGCACAGTTTAGAAGAGTGTTTTTGGAATAAGATCTGGCAGTGTGAAAAGACTTGAAACCATTGAACACTTTTCTAAAGTTACCCTGGAGAGTCTTGATAAGACAGGCAGAGGAGCTCAAGTGGCTAGTAAATACTAAGCCAAGGTTCTCGGGACTGGAGAGGCGGCTCAGCAGTTAGGGGCACAAGGTGTTAGAGGACTTGAGCACCTGTATCAGGTGACTCACCGCACCTGTTCCGCTAGCCCTAGGGGACATGACCCCTCGGACTTTGGGCACCTGCACAGACCCACACACAGACCTACACACATATGCATAATTAGGAATATTAAAGGAAGCCTTTTAGAAAAAGATTTTCAGTAGACGTTGGAGAAACTCAAAATCAGTGGCAAAACTTTATTACACATTTGTAGAGTCATAGAAATTTTAAATTCTGACAAGAACCAGATTTGGTCGAGGATATATACGTGTGTGTGTGTGTGTGTGTGTGTGTGTGTGTGTGTGTGTGTGTTATTTTATTTTATTTTTTTTTGGTTGTTTGGTTTTGTTTTGTGTACCCCTGGCTGTCCTGGAACTTACTCTGTAGACCAAGCTCAGAGATCCACCTGCCTCTGCCTCCTAAGTGCTGGGATTAAAGGTGTGCACCACCACAGTGGGAATATAATTGATACATCCATTTTGGAAAGTAGTATGGCGGTATTTATTTAGTTTAAGATTAGAAATTTGCATAGAGGACCAGCTGAAGGCAAGATGGCTCATTAAGTTAACGTGCTTGCTGCAAGCCTGACAGCCTGAGTTTGATCCCTAGAACCCATGGTGGCAGGAGAGACCAACCCCACAAGTGGTCCTGTGACTCTACAAATGCACCCTGGCACGCCCATGCCCTGAAATGCCCAATGTACACCCAGGGTACCCCATATACGCACATACATACAAAACAAATAAATGAAAAATTAATTTAAGTACATTTGCTTATAGTGATTCGACAGTTCTATATCTTTCTCCAAGAAACAGCTGGATTGTGTGCAGATACTGTACACACAAAAAGGCTCAGAGCAGGTTTTTTAGTTTTAAAAAGCATATGTGTTTTACTTGAATGTATGTCTGTATACTGTAATCGGAGTTCTCTTTGGGCTGTCAGCTCATAAATAACGACACGGAGACTTATTATCAATTATGAAATCTCAGCCTTAGCTCAGGTTTGTCTCACTAGCTCTTTATAACTTAAATTAATCTGTTTAAATCAACCTACATTTTACCATGTGGCTTTTTACCTTTCTTTCATTGTGTATATCCAATTCCATGTCTCGTTGGCATCTCCTCTGAGCCTTGAATATCTCCTATTTCCTCTCTCTGCCAAAAAGTCCTGCCTATGCCTCCTGCCTAGTATTGGCCATTCAGCTCTTTATTAAACCAGTCACAGCAATATATCTTCACACAGTGCACAAATATCCCACAAGAGTGTGTCACTTAGGTACCTGATATGCACAAAGGCCAGGAGAAGGTGATGATTTCCTGGAACTGGAGTTACAGGTGTGTAAGCCTCAGGTGTAGATGAACTGCCTCATGGGGCTGGGAATCAAACTCTGGTCTCCTGGAAAAGCAGCCAGTGCTCTTAACCACTGAGCCACCTCTCCAGCCTGACCACAGCAATATTCTTAAAGATAGTAGCACCCTAGAGAGTCTAGATATCCAGTTTTAGAAGCACTAACTGTGTGGTTATTCATGTAACAGAATGACAGAGTCCAGTTGTGCCCTCTCCTTGGACAAGCTACATGGTGTAATGCTAAACCCACGAAGCAGAGCTGCAGGATAGAGGACTGAAGGGCAGTCCTGTGTCCTGACGATCTGGAGAACCTGCTTCCTTGAGAATTGAGTGTTTCAAGTCAGTTTGCATTGAGAATTATAATGATTTTAAATAGATAGTGCTTATGTTCAAATTGTATGTATGGTATAATCTTACCTACATTTTAAAAAATTCAATTACAAATGAAAATTTGTAAAAAATAGGGGCAGGATATATACACATTTTTCATCATAGCTAAAGGTGGAAGTATAGCCTCCATATTTTTGCCAGAGACTGTAATAATTTGTATTCAGGAAAAAGCATTAAGGGAAGTAGCAGTGAAATGATCAGAGACTGACCCACACCAGTGCATGACAGTGGAGTCAGCTCTGCTGAGAGCATGCAGTGCTGTGTAATTGATGAGAGACTGACCCACACCAGTGCATGACAGTGGAGTCAGCTCTGCTGAGAGCATGCAGTGCTGTGTAATTCTTGGTTGCTTTTCTTGAAGTTTCACGCAGAAATTTATTTTGACCATGACCTGCAAAGCTACGTCCTTGTGGATCAGGGCAGCCAGAACGGGACCGTTGTCAATGGGAAGCAGATTCTTCAGGTGAGTGACTGTGTACTGGTCACCTTTGCTTCCTGGTCATTCATTATAGATGGCATTTGGTTCAGATCAGAGTTCAAACCCAAATGTGTGTCTTGGTTGGAAATTTCCAGAAAAGGGTAGAAAAAATATTTAGTAGATGTCGGTCTGTTGGGCTTTGGCTTCTAATTATGTCTCTATTGCTGTTTAAATATGAATGTATCATAAAGCTTATTTATATTACATATTGTTTTAAAAATATTTGTGTGTGTACGTGCATGCATGTGAGGTCATAGACAGCTTCGTGGAGTCATTTCTCCCAGCTGAGCCATCTCACTGGCCCAGGACTGAATATTCATAGAAGCAGGTTTGGCGGCCCTCTTTCCTGTGTGCTACTGTGAATGTAGCTCAGGTTCCTCCTGCATATCCAGCAGATGCTCTTCCTCTGAGGGACCATTCAGCATCCTGACCTGCCCTCTGTGCCCCTTTCTTGTCTTAAAAAAAAAAAATAATGCTCACCTGGGAATTTGCTGAAAACCAAATACCCTGATAAAGCAACTCTGGGAAGGAAGGGAACCGCCTGCCAATCCTGGGGAGGAAGGCAGGGTTGT
This sequence comes from Onychomys torridus, assembly GCF_903995425.1. NCBI lineage: Eukaryota > Metazoa > Chordata > Mammalia > Rodentia > Cricetidae > Onychomys > Onychomys torridus. The sequence continues at coordinate 18,973,626 of NC_050457.1, read as the reverse complement.
GAACAGGTGGTCATGTTCTGTTAGACTTCAGGAAGTATATATGCCACAGTGTGCCTGGAAGTCACTCTGAACTGTATATGCCATGGTGTGCCCAGAGGCGATAAGCAGTTCTAGATCAAGAAAGGCTGAGAGGTGGCTCAGTGGTTAAGAGTGCTCACTGCAATCATGAGGACCAGAGTTGTGATCCCAGTGCCCATGTAACAAGTTACACACCCACCTGAGCTCTGCCTCTAAGCAATCTTAACCCCTCTTTACACACACACACACACACACACACACACACACACACACACACATACACACACACACACACACACACACACACGTACATACACACATGTACATACATACAACACGTACATACATACACACACGCACACACACATGCACATATGCACGCGTGCATATACAGACAAAATTTTTTTTAAAGAAGAAAGGCAGTTGCCTCTTAACATGTAACTCTCTTCTGATTATATGTTTTGCTAATAGATTAAAGTCCAGAGTGGGCTGGTGGGTAAGAAAATTGGTGAGTTTTGATAAGATCAAAATTGTAAGTAGCTTTTGGGGAATACTGTAAGGACTGTGGGATTGATCCCGGAGTTTGGTTCAGGGTAAGTACATATTCTACCACTATTGTCATGTTTTCACAGTCCATCCACCAAGTTGTGAAAGTGTGCATGTGTCTCCTTTTCTGAGCTGTTGTTGTTATCATCAGATATCTCTTACCATAGACACAGTGTAACCAGGTATTTCTCTTTCATTAAAAATTTCTCCTCTAGCCCAAAACTAAAAGTGACCCTTACGTCCTTGAACACGGTGATGAGGTGAGGATCGGGGAGACTGTGTTGTCTTTTCACATCCACCCTGGCAGCGAGACCTGTGATGGCTGTGAGCCAGGGCAGGTCAGAGCTCACCTGCGCCTCGACAGGAAAGACGAGCCTTTCGGTACGTGAGCCACTGAGTGTGGGGTCACGATGCTTTTCAGAACACTTCCATTCACTGAGTGTTTAAAATGCACAGTGGCCCTTCCCTCCCCACCACCGAGCCCCGCCCCCACCCTTCCTGTGGCTGCCATGTGGGCCAAGATGGGTGAATGTCCCGGCTTGTGTCTAGTGATGTGGTGTTGTAAACAAGGCCCACTTCAGTGCGTAGTACTGTAAGGCGAGAAGGACTCACGTGCGGGCTGCCTCCACTCAAAGTCCTTCTAGAAACTGTAGTGTTTAATTGGCTTCAAATAATGGGTTTCCAGAAGGGGTTTCCATACATCCTTAGTTTGGCTAACCCACATTCCAACCCCTTCCTCTTCTCCCATCCACACTTAAACATTGAACCCTTCTTTCTTCTGAGACAGGGTTTCTCTGTGTAGTTTTGCACCTATCCTGGAACTCGCTCTGTAGCCCAGGCTGGCCTCGAACTCACAGAGATCTGTGCCCCGCCCCCACCTACCCCCCCAGCGTGTGCTGTAACCCTTCTTTCACATCACGTGTGCTCCACCTTGCTTTCCACCCTCTCTCCTGGGCCCCCTGGGCCTTCCTGATCCTGCAGACACTCCAGCTTAATAGACACATGGGAAGTTTTCACATAGCAGCGTGAATATGTGACATTTTGTCCTTTTTTCTGGTCCTTGATTAGGTATCACAACATAATATTTTCTGCTTGCTGATAAATGCATAATAATAATGTGATATACACAATGGAACTTTATTCTATTAATGAAAAATAAGATTGTGAAATTTCCAGGAAAAATGGTTTGAACTAGAAAATATACTGAGATAAACTAGTATTTTTTAGTATTGATTTTCTATAAAGTCTATCATATTCAAACTCAGTTTTTCCTTTTAGTTGGTCCAGCATTAAGTAAGGAGGAAAAGGAGCTGGAAAGGAGGAAAGCACTAAAGAAAATACGGGTGAAGTATGGTCTGCAGGTAACAGCGTTGAATAGTATTCCATTGTTCAGTGTACTAAACACATTTTATATCATCAAGTACGATCTCCATGACTACTGACATCATTTCTGTAGTTCCGGTGTTTATAACTTAACCGCTGAGGTTGGAGTTGAAAAATGCAGTAGGTTACGTTGAAGTAGACAGTTCTGGTTTGCAGAAACCTTCATTAAAATGCTGAAGGGGCAGAGGATGCTGCATGCTGCTGCATAGCTGTGTGGACCGAAAGTGAGTCCGGAAGGAGACCCGTGTACTCATACAGAAAGCACTCGGGAGTCAGAGACAGGCAGATCTCTGTGAGTTCGAGGACAGCCTGGTCTACAGAGTGAGATCCAGACCAGTCAAGGGTACATAGCAAGATCTTGTCTCCAAAATAAATAAATAGATGAGGAAGTAAGATGAGTTAGAGAAAGGACGATAGTTCACTTGGTGAATATCCTTGCCCTGCCTGAAAGCATGTGGGCCTGAGTTTAGACCCCAGTACTCATCTGAGGGCCCGGGGTGGTGGCAGTGCATGTTGTGCCACACTGCAGAGGTGGGGCAGGAGGACCCCTGGAGCTGCTGTTCAGTCAGTCCGTTTGAGTCAGTTGACCCCTCTCAAAACCTAAGGTGGAGGACGGTTGAGGAGGACAGCTGATAGTCTGTACCTCTGACTCCACGTGCACATTCACATGCAAGTTTAAACAGAGATTTCTGAGGTGTCTAACACCAAAATCACAGCCCATGGGATAAAGAATATGAAGATAAACCATAGGCCAGGAAACACTTGTAAGTCACAAACCTGATGAGAGACTTCCTCCTGGAGTTGACAGCATGCTGAAAATGAGAGAACAGCTTATTTTAAAAACAGACTCGTAAAGAGCAGCACATACTCAGCCCTGTCTCCTTGGAGATGCTTATGACGAGGATGACGTGACTCATTCAGGGCCAGCCTGTGCTGCCGTGTGTAATAATTGTCTTTCTGTTGCTGTAGAAAATGCTAGCACCAAAAGCAGCTTAAGAACAGGGTTAGTCTAGCTTACAGTTCCAGAGAGACTGTCAACGTGGGAAAGGCAAGCATGGCGGCAGGACCAAGCAGCTGGTCACAAGGGGTGCTGAGAAGGAGAGCAGGAAATGGAGCAAAGTTATAAACTGAACGCCCTTCCATTGAAGCCACTGCCACACCTGTGTGCACCTTTACCATGAGCCTGCCAAACTGTGGTAGTTCTTTGGAGGCCTTAGAGAAAGGGGGAAATAGATGTTTTTCTCTCAATCCCAGGGGTTCGGGTCTTATTATTGTGTGTGCATGTGTATGGGCATGCCATCCACAGTGCCTCACGGAGGTCAGAGGACAGCTCTGTGAAGCTGGTGCTTGTCCATTTTGATGTGGGTTCTGGGGCTCAGGTCTCCAGGCCTGCATGGCAAGTGCCTTTCCCTGTGGAGAAAGCCATGAACACTAGTTCATACGACAGCAGAAAGGCCCGGACAGTTAGTGAAGAATGCACTGGATTCTCGGCATGTGACCTCCCTGTGCTGTCGTTTGTCTTGTGATGAGCGAAGATGGCATGACTAATAATGGGCGGCTCACACAGCCACCTGTTTCATTCATGACTGCAGAGGTCCCGTGGAGCCATGGTTACTAAACTGCAATTTCGTTTGCTTTCTTTTTTCTCAATCGATGGTTTGTGACTGTTAAGAATACAGAATATGAAGATGAAAAAGCATTGAAGAATCCAAAATATAAAGACAGAGCTGGAAAACGCAGAGAGCAGGTTGGAAGCGAAGGGACTTTCCAGAGAGATGATGCCCCTGCATCTGTTCACTCGTGAGTGTTGACTGACACCTCTGAGAGATTCCTTGTTACGTCTTCTTACCCAGTAGTTCTTTTCTCATGGTAAAGGGGCTTTGTTAATCAACATGAAAAATGTGGTTTTGAGGCCTGTAATATGACCACATTTTGTATGAAATTAGCTACATTTTTTTTTCATTCCAGTTTGAGTCAGATTGAATCTTCCATGCAGAAATGAAAATGATCGAATTGTGATTTTCTCCCTTGTTCCCACACTGTAGCACTTGTGCCAGGTTTAATTTATAATTACAGCTGCTGGTCACTTCCTTCACAGTGTGGAAGGGATGTTCTACTGTGCATGGAGTCAGGCGATGGACTGTAGATGCAGCAGGCAGCAGGGCAGACACATTAGAAAGAGAGCGCTGCTCATGCTGGACAGTAGGAAGATTTCAGTAGATTTAAATTAGAGATAAGGAAGAAGCGCCTGGGCCTGCTTCCTGTGGCGTATTATCAAAGAAGTAGAAAGTCATGAAGTACAAATTCAAGTCTCTCATTAGAAAAGCATCACACAGAGTGCAGGTAGGCCACAAAGGCTCCATTTCCCCCTTTTATTGGTTCATCCATATATAGAGAGAGTCATAGTGTTCTGTGCTGACTGTTCAACCTTGTGAGAGTGCACGTTTCATGGATACAAAGTGTCACTAACCTTTGACCTGTGCTAACTAACCTCTGCCCTGTTCTTCCCACAGTCAGTCACCGTCCTGACAGCAATAGCTTTGTTGATTCTGAAATGTTAAATGAATGGGCAGTACAGTATTCATACAGTCTGTAGTCTTCCATCCGGTGTGGCTCTGTTTGATGTTGCTTGTTTTCATTGCTGGAGAACGTGCTTTATGAATGGCCTCAGTTGGTCTGTGTGGACATCGAGTGCCTTATCCTTTGTTACCGTTAGGTTTGCTTGCTTATACATAAGCCATTAGGTGCATTTCTGTCAGGTAGCGTCTCTAGAGGAGAGTGTGTGTCCTCCACGTTAGGGGGTATTGTCAATTTTCTAAAGGAGCTGTACCGGTTATTTTTAGTGCATGACTTTATTGTACATATGTCCTTGAAAGTCTATAAACCAGTTGTCATCTTAATTCTCGTGTAGTGAAATCACAGATAGCAACAGAGGCCGGAAGATGCTGGAGAAGATGGGCTGGAAAGAGGGAGAGGGCCTGGGAAAGGACGGTGGAGGGATGAAAACGCCGGTAAGACTGGTTTTCTCTCGTTCATAAACTCTTTGACTGGACATTGTAGTAATAAGCCAGACATTGCCAGGCACCGGGGCTATAGTAGTAACCCGAAACAGACCTGATTAAGGCCTTTGTGTGTTCTCACTTAACACATGTGGGTTTGGGTTGATATTTTGTGCTTTGGAGAAGCCTTGTATAGAATTTTTTTCTTAAATCCAGACTATAAAAGTGTTATTTCCTGAATCAAAGGTTTTCTTGTGCTTTTTAGTTGTATGGGTCTTTAAGTTGTTTGCTTTACCATGTTGAGCATTAAAACCCAGGGCCTTGAGCGTGTTAGGCAAGCACTCTAACCAAGCTACCCTCAGTCCTTTTAATTGTTTTTGTTTTTCTTGATTTTTCGAGACAGGGTTTCTCTGTGTGGCTTTGTGCCTTTTCCTGGAACTCGCTTTGGAGACCAGGCTGGCCTTGAACTCACAGAGATCCACCTGGCTCTGCCTCCAGAGTGCTGGGATTAAAGGCGTGCGCCACCACCGCCCAGCCCTTTAAAAATTTGTAAACGACATTCTTACTGGTCTGGTACTGAACATTGCAGGAATAGTTGGTGTTAGTTTACACATAGGCAGATTCTGCATTAGCTGGAGAGACTATTAGGCTTAAGAGCCCCAGAGCTCTGTATGTACAGTACAGAGAACAATGTGTAGAAAACAGTGCATCCGTTAAATTCTGTAGTCCCAGAGTCGATGAGAGACAACGGTTATCTTTAACTCTCTTTCCATAAAGTAACCTTTGTAGTACTTGATATCTACCCAAACAGATGGACCACAGCATGAATTTGTGCCAGTTTTCTCCTTTCCATTGGAGCGTGATAGAAAGACTAGTTTTCTAATTAGAGTCTGAGTATGTATGAGCCTTATCACTGAGTCTTTGGGCATGTTTGAAGTTACATTGCTTGTGTAAGGGGAGGATGAGAAGAACCATTTTCAAGGGTGTCCTGTAGGTCCTGTAGATAGAGCTCTAAGCTTTACGCAAGGCACCGGTCTCTGGTAGCTTCCTAACATGAGAGGCCTTCACCTCCTGATGGGAAGGTAAACAGAAGTCAGATTCTCTTCATGGCTCTGTGTGCACAGCCCTGGACACCGAACCCATGCTTTGTACATGCTAGGCAGACCCTGCAGTGTCCAGTGCCTCCCAGGACTCCTCTGACCATCTTAGGGCTTAGTCCTTTTGTACATTTCTTGAGTGAGGCTAGGGCGGGGGTTTAAATGGTTCATGGCCTTTACTTTGGGTCAGAATGGACCATTCTGGTGTGTCCCTCCTGTGTCTGGACTGAGCAGTCTAGCTGTGAATGCAGCCTAAATAAAACATAAACTTACATAAAACAGAATAGGCTCTTTTGTTGTTCATTTTGGGGTAACTATTTCAGAGAGTAAACTTTGTAGATAAGAATATTCATCACAATTAAAAAGGACAAGCATAAAGGTTTGATCACAGCTGTTTAGGAACACGGTTTTTTTAATAGAGTCAACTGTACTTAGCTCTGTCAAGATCATGCAAACAAAATGTGCTTAAGCTCCATGGGAAATAGTACATGTATTCCTGTTTGTATTTATGTATTTGACGTGTTGTCTTTGGGTGAGCCTTTAATAAGTCAAAGAATTACAGGCAGATGTCTACACAGCTGTGGCACACGGCAGGTTTTGGTATGTTCGGTTCTAAAACAAGTCCTCTGTTCAACTTTCATAACAGATCCAGCTTCAGCTCCGACGGACACATGCAGGCTTGGGGACAGGGAAACCGTCCTCTGTTGATGATCTTCACTTTCTCCAGAATAAGAGCAAGAAAAACTGGGACAAAGCGAGAGAGAGGTTTGCAGAAAACTTCTCAGAAACCAAACCTCTGAAAGATGCAGCAGGGGCCATGCCGTGGGTGAAGGGGTCTGCAGAATGAAGGTCTGTCACAGGAAAAACTGGAGCTTTGAAAAGAGGAGAGTTTGAAAACTGTCATTGTAGACTTGGGTCCTCAAAAAGTCAGCAACAGGAGGGAACTCTTCAGATGGTCCCCTTGATTCACACACATATGAGGACGTGTGCTTTACAGCTTGTAGAGAGCATTTTAACTCAAGCAGGAGCGGAATGATCTCATGCAGGAAGTGGACGAAAGTACACAGAGCACAGGCAGAGCTTGTCAGATTGTTGTTTGTACTGTCATGTCCCACACCTGTAGAGGGTAATAGCCATGTGAGCAGAATTCAGACAACTGCTAATGACGTGAGTGGACGTTTGTCCTGTCTCTATGTGTTCACTGTTAGAAGATGTTTATAAAACAATTCTATGTGGATACTTGTTTACACCTTTTAGAACCTAGGGTTTTGTTTTTTTAAGTTGAGAAACCCTGAGTAGTGGAGCATAATTTTATCCTTGAAATAACTGCAGTAAATTGAACAACTGATGAGCAGGTGACATGTTATAGAAAATTAGTCTCAAACTGTTTTCTTCTGTGAAGAATGTTGATTTGTACTATATATTCAGCATTTGCCTTTGGGTTTTTCCTAGCTGATGAAATATTTGATATAGACAACTGGGTGCGTATTGGCATATTCAGTGTGCTAGCATTTTTAGTTTTGATAAATACCATTGCAGGCAATGGGGTTGTGCCAGAGAAACCTGACAACTAGTGCAGATGGATTATTTAGCCAAGGCTTCAAACACAAACATTTGTTGGAAATGTCTTCAAATGCAATAAAAAACAAAACAAAACAAAACAAAAAACCATTTTAAAAGACTTGATTTCTTGAATAAATGATTTAAACATATTAGTCTCCTTTGTATTTGCAACCAACCAGAATTGTCCCCTTTGCACTGGCAAACCAACGGCAGAAGGCAGAAGCCTCTGAGGGTGGCTGTCTTACACTGTTCAAAAGCCTTTGGGGGCCATTAATCCCAGCACTCGGGAGGCAGAGGCAGAAGCAGGCGGATCTCTGTGAGTTCAGGGCCAGCCTGGACTACAGAGTGAGTTCCAGGAAAGGTGCAAAGCTACATAGAGAAACCCTGTCTTGAAAAACCAAAAAAAAAAAAAAAGCCTTTGGGGGTCACTGTCTTATTTACCACCCTACACTTTTCACTGGGAAGTGAAAACTGGAATTGTCTCTCTTTTTTTGGCTGTAAGTATGAACTGTAGCTCCCCATCTGCAAAAAAAAAATGTCTTCAAGATTCAGAAGCATGTGCAGGAAATTCTGATAATGAAAGAGACACTGTCATGGAAACAGTTCACAATGAAAGCTTACCCGTGGAACTGAGGCTCTAGTGGTACAGGACATGTGGGGGTGGGCGTCGAGAAGTCAGTATGATTAAAGGTGAGAAGAAGGACCGATCCACAAGTCCCTAGAGGACTAGGGTGGCAGAATTTGGCCCTATGAGTCCTCATTTGGATAGTGTTTGTGCCCTTAAACACACACACACTCTCTCTCTCCACTTGGAGGCAGCAGGAATGCTCTGCATTATTTCCTCTAAACTAGAAATCAAAATTGATTTTTGGTGTTGGTTGCCTGAGTAGGTAACAGTAAGGCCTTGAGAACAGGTTTTGCTCCTGGTGGGTCTCCTTCAACATGCTTAGTAAAATGACTGTATTATTTCCCACCTTTAGTCTACTTTGAAGGAGGAAGTGTTTTTCTTTCTCTCTCTCTTTTTTTTTTTTTTTTTGAGCTGAGGATTGAACCCAGGGCCTTGCACTTGCTAGGCAAGGGCTCTACCACTGAGCTAAATCCCCAACCCGGGAAGTGTTTTTCATAGGCATTTTTGCTAAGAAAATAGAAAACTAGAAAACAGTAGTAAAAAAATGAAAAAAAAAATATATATATATATATATATTACTTGCATTCTTAAACCATTTTGCAGATCTAAAGTCTCAGGGCTTCACTATGTATTATTAATGTACTGAATAAGTCTGTTTCTGTCTGGAATTTTATCTCACATATCTCTGTCAGACAACAAAAGAGACGTATGTGTAACCAATTGGTAATCTGTAAACAGAACATATGTGAGCATCTGTTAGTTTAGAAGCATAAATGTGAGCTATATACAATTTGGATTATGCACAAAACTGTTTTAAATGCAGATTTTAAGTAGTACTTGATTCACATCGTACAGATTTGCTAATTTATGTAGTAGCTTTTAAGTGCTTGTTTTAAATTGAACTACAAGTTGCTGAGTTTTAAGCAATTTAACATCTTAATTTTGGCCAGAACATGAGAAATTTACAGTTGAGGACTGAAGAAGCCATCCACTTTAACAGAAATCATTTTCTGGTATTAAATGGCTAATGGAACGCTCCTCAAAAGGAGGATTTTTCTTTCCAGCATTTGAAACAGGGTTGCTTACAGCATTTCCTTTTCACTTGGATTTCGATTGCTTCGCTCAGAAAGCTTCCTGGTTTTCATGTGAAAGGTTATTTATTAATTGGACATGTTTCCCAGGGACAGGCAGAAGGTAGCAATCCCAAACAAAGGAAAACAGGAGGCATGAGGAACTTGGTAAAGTTCTGGGAAAGAAGTGGTGGGGTACGTACAACATGGATGATGGCTGGAAGCACTTTTGAACCTAAGTTGTCCTCAGGGACATGTGGACACTGTCTGCTGGGAACCTGGCCACATGTGTATTTTTCTCTTAAAGTGTCGCCTTCATTTCTGCTTTGAATCTTTGATTCAGAGCATTTCAGTTGCTTTTTTAGACTTTAGAATAGGATGCCACTGGATTCCTCAGAGTGAGATGGTGATGCAGTATGGACCGGCTTATTGGGGGGCTTGTCCCATTGATTCCCTGCCTTGTCGTATTTTTGGCTTGTGGCAAAGTGACTTTTGGAACTCTGGACATAGTCATGTCTTAGGAAGAATGGGGCAAGCGTGGTGCAAGATGCCTATTCTTTTCTGTCAGGGAGGCAAGTCCTCAAGCTGACCCTGCCCACTCCTTAACTTCCCCAAGAGTTTCACAGAGCAAGCAAAGTTAGCCACAGCTGGCTTAAGCCAACCATGAACTATCCGTTGGAGCCGAGCATGTTGCTGTTAGAACACAGTTGGGGGTCAGTGGACAGCGGAACTTTGGCACAGATCCTGAGTATGCAGGTAACCATTGGCCATGTAGCCTAACTCCTCAAGTAGAGGCTGCGGTTGGTTAAACTATGGTACGTCCTTACTATCTTTGTATCCATCCAAACAGAGACTTCTGTACACTGGTAAAGAAAAATATGTCAGTGCCTTCTGATGTTTAAAGGCAAGTTCTAGGATGTGCACAATCTATTTTACAAACGGGGGCACACATTGAATTATTAGTGATCCAAGGAGTAGGCAGACTTTTAATTATTTCTATGTGTGAATTATATCTAGGGTCTCGCTCATGCTTACACAAATGCCCCACTACTGAGCTGCACCCCAGTGACTACTGAAGAGTTGAGCAGGGAAGAAGGGCTCCCACTGGGTTGCCCCTAGCAGGAGAACTGGTTGGTTGAAGGGAGAAGAGGAAGGCTACAGACTTGGAGGGTTCCTGTGACCAGCAGATCCTCAGCCTACAGCAAGTCCTGTGCAGTCCTGGGAGGCAGGAAACCTTGTGTGTCTTCCTCACTGCGGTTTCTTAGCGCCTAGCTCAGGCTGGATGCTTGGCAGGTCCTTGGTAATTCATGACTGGAATGCAGTGCACACTGGCTGTGTATCAGGCGCTGCACTAGGCACTTAGCTTGTATCCCTGGCTCTCAACACTCAAGGATTAAAAAACCTAGGCTTAAGAGGTGTTTTTGTTTGTTTTGTGGGGAGTGGTAGAATCCCCAGCATTGTCTGTATTTAAAGATAAAAAGGTGGGGGCTCTGTTTTGTTGAAGGCCAAAACCTGCTTGTGGGAAGCGGCTGCCCCATCTTGCTGGCTGAGGGCTCTTTTTAAATGGGTGGAAATCTCCGGTGCAGAAGCAGCAAAGAAATATGTCAAGTGCTGCTCTCTGGTGACATTCTTTGACTCTGGTAGCAGGGAGTCACTGGAGTGGACAGACAGAAGCTGGGTCACGGTCCCTGTGCAGCCCCCTCGTGTATCTCTAACCCTGCCAGGCCAGTGTTCACAGCTCGCCGCCATCTGTGGTCTGAGACCCTTGGCCCCAAACACTTGTCAGCTGCCTGGGACTCACAGGGAGCTTGCAGCTTTTCTTCTCTGGCTCCTTACAGCTCTTCCTGCTTTAGGCTCGGCCTCCTCTGCTTTCTTGTCCTTTCTCTCTACTTCCCTTCTTACCCTGGCCACTCCCACTGGCCAGTCACTGGCTCCAATGCCACACCGCGGCTCCTGCTGGGCCGCCCAGGGTACCTGCCTTTTGGGGCACAAGATACCTCATTCAGTGAGCTCGTGGAGATCCAGGTGCCGAGTGCCTCTGCTGTTGCGCTCTCTCTCCCTCCCTCCCTCCCTTCTTCCCTTCCCCTCCCTCCCCTCCCTCTTTCCCTCACCCTCCCTACTTCCCTCCTTGCTACTAGCGCCCCCCTCCCTCCCTCCCTCCCTCCCTTCTCCTTTCCTCCCTCCCACCTTGCTACTAGCTCAGACTGCACTTCTGAAAGCAGAATTAAGACCATTCTGAAGAAAAGCCTATTGTTGGGCAGCACAGGAGACTCAGTCTGTTTTGGACAGTCACCGCCTTGTCTCAACCCCAGTTATACTCATTGATGCTTTGGCTTTGGACCAACCACAGCCTTGTTTCTAGGCAACAGTTACGTTTAAACAGAAAGCTGTTAGACCACGGTGTGTGTGTGGGGGGGGGGGGGCGTGTTGCCTCTCTGTCCAAGGTGGAAATAGTTGCAGGATTATTATAGAGTTCTTCTAGTCTAGCAAAGAGTCTAGCACAAACTGTTTTGAACAGCCTGGCTGAGGTGATCTCTGCATCCACGACACCACCAGGATTGATAAAAGTTCCAGTGCCAAGGAACAGGCCACCTCATCTTTTCCTGTGTCTTAGTCGGGGTCACTATTGCTGTGATAAAACACAATGATTGAAAGCCAGTTGTGAAGGAAAGGGTTAATTTGGCTGACACTTCTATATTATAGTTCATCACTGAAGGAAGTCAGGACAGGAACTCAAACAGGGCAGGAACCTGGAGGCAGGAGCTGATGCAGAGGCCATGGGGTGGAGGGGAGCTGCTTACTGACTTGTTCTTCATGGCTTGCTGAGTCTGCTTTCTTATAGAACCTAGGACCACCAGCCCAGGGAAGACACCACCAACAATGGGTTGGGTCTTGCCCATCAACCATTAATTAAGAAAATGACCCCCAGCCAGGTCTTTTGAAGGCATTCTTTAATTGAGGCTCCCTCCTTTTGGATGACTAGTTTGTGTCAAGTTGACATAGAACCAGCCAGCACAGCCTGCCTCACTGCTTAGCTGTCACTGTGGCCAGAGCTAGACAGCTAAGCAGTGATTTGATAAGACTTTAGAAAAGAAAAATATTTTAGAGACTTGTATTTCAGCAGCATACATCGAACCAGAAAACAGTCCTGAGGTGCTTACCACAAGCTAGGTGCTGTTTTGGATTCTTAGGGAGACCACAAAGAACAAGGCATACAGATAACCTGCTGCCTTCATGAATCTTTGTTGTAAATATTATTTTAAGGTGTGTTACATTTGTTTATGCAGTGGAACATTTGTTTAGTGATGCAAAGATGGGTTGCATTCTTTTATGTTGCATTTGTTTAACTCTGTGAAGCTGTGTTACTGTGCCTGTCTAAAACACCTGATGGTCTAATAAAGAGCTAAACAGCCAATAGCAAGGCAGGAGAAAGGGTGGGCGGGGCTGGCAGGCAGAGAGGATAAATAGAAGGAGAAATCTGGGAGAAAAAAGAGGAAAGAGCAAGAGAACAAGGAGAGGGGAGAGGACACTAGGGGCCAGCTACTTAGCCACACAGCTAGTCACAGAGTAAGAGTTTCAGTAAGTTATACAGAAATAAGAAAAGGAAAAAGCCTGGAGACAAAAGGTAGACAAGATGATTTAAAGTTAAGAAAAGCTGACAGGAAACAAGCCAAGTTAAACCCGAGTATTCAAAAGAAAGAATAAGCCTCTGTATGTGATTTATTTGGGAGCTGGGTGGTGCTCCCCCCCCAAAAAAAAGAGCAAAGAGTAAAAAAAAAAAAAACCATCCAACAACAAATCCTACATTTATTTTCAGGTACAATTGGGCAAAATGCAAAGGCCAAATGATGCATGCAATAATGCCATGGTTTTGATCCCAAATAATTTCTATTCATTTACAAAGTTTTAAAGCTAGAATTTGAGTGGGGTGTGGGAGTCTGCTGGAGTCCAGCTCTGACCTGTTGAAGGTTCTAGGGGGGAGGAGAGAGGAATGAGAAAGTATTACATAGAAATATAGACCTAGATGAAGAGAAAGACAGAGACACAGGATAGCTTCAGGAGGGTCCTAGGTCAATACCCAGTCATCTCGAGATTTATTCTAATGGGCTTTTTATACACTACCAAGGGAAGAGGCAAAAGACCTCCCTCTTTTAAGATCAAAGCACAACGTACAGCCAAGTGTAGACCCTTCAAAACACCTGGTAACCATGCCCACGGCCAAATCATCCTATTATGCAGCCCTGCTGGGTAAAGCAAACTCAGATTCTCTGACCTTGAATAAGGCCTTACTAGGGAGCCCCGGTGGGCCCCCACAGTAGGGGGGGTGTTCATATTTTTAGATCTATCTTCAAACCTATTTAGAAGAGTCTTAGGAACACTGTCTCTAACTATTCTTAGTCATCTTTTTGAGAGTTGAGTCAGGAGGATGACGGTAAAATCTTGCCAAGGCTGCGGCTCCTCAGTTGATGGCGCATCTCATCTTAACACCTGAGAGTGTAGCAACAGCAGCGTCACACCCTTTTCAATCTAGCGATAAATGATGGTCATGCCAAAAATCAAGACAGAAGCTGTGAGCCTGTGAGCCAAGCTGCTAGGTGTTTATGCTGACTGAGATAGTCCCTGGAGGTCAAAAAGGGGAGGCCCATGTATGTGGACAGAAGGGTGTCCCCACCTGCCAAGGAAGAAGTGCTCTCAAAGTTATTCTGTGGAGAAGTGAGCTTTCCTCTGTGTGAAAACGCCATGTACTGCTCAGTGAGCAGAAGACAGTAGCTGGTGGAATGTTATTAGATGTATTTGAACATGTGAGAGTGAATTACTTAACTTCCCATTACCGGCAGACTCAAAGGTTAGGCAGGTCACCGGCTCATTCACCTGAACATTACTTAACTTGACCAAAAGCCCATGAGAATCATTCTGAAAGAACAAAGCTCTCATTACCATTTAATGTTTCTTTCTTAAAGCCCTATTTTAATTCTAGGAAGTCTGATCTCAGGAATGTCGTAATTAAGGTTTTCATAAGAAACATTTAATACTGTTTAAGTACATAATGGCTGCTAGTGTTCCATGTCATAAACCAACTAAAACGGGCTTTAATCTCTTCTGTAACTATGCTGCCTCACTTAACCCTAAGGTATGGTGCTGTCAGACCAACTTATTAGTCACACGAAAATAATTATCATGGCTTTATTGTAATCTCACCTTATTAGTCAGAAATATTAACCTCGCTAATCATGTACCATAGGCGCTGGGCTCTAGTACTATTTTTAAATATGAAAAATTTTCTGAAAGATGCAGATTTGCTAAGTCAAAGGCTGTCTTAAAACATTGGCTAGATCCAGTGACTGCTCAGAGTGGTGTTTGGAAGCAGGTGTTTGAAATAACTATATACTCTCCCAGGTCACTGTGTAGGGAGAACAACGGTTTGTGAGGCTTGTCACGTGACCTATAATCAGGGGTAACAATTTTGATTGGAGGGAGCAGTTCCTTTGGGGTTGAGAGGGAGAATGACTTCGTAAACTGTTTCTGTGGCTTGTGTGAGCTTCACTCAAGAACTCTCCCAGGGAGGGAAGCCTGTCCTTCGCGAGGGCCTTGGGGCTGGGTGTGAGCTCCTTTTCAGATAAAGTGAAATGCAAGTCCTAGGCATGGGCCTAACCTTATGCCAGCATTTGCCTGACTAGTATCCTCCTCACACCACCCTTGGCTGTTGTTATGCCCAGATCACAGGGAACCCCAAAAAGACCACCACAGGGACCAAATCCCATATGTAAAAGCAAAGAGCCTTTATTTCAAGCTTGGTCTCTCTGTCTGACACAGCAGTGAGAGCAGAGGGCCCTGAGCCCAGGCACTGTGGGGTTATCATGGCAGAGGTAGGGGTAAGGGGATTTTCAGGATTTGAGACTGTGAGACCAAAAGTGCTTTCACCCTAATACTAAGGCCTAAAATTTCTCCTTTTAGGTACAGGCCATGAGTTACTGGAATAGACAGACCATGAGCTACTGAAACCAGTCAGTCCAGATTCCAGAAACCAGGAAGTGTAAAAGTACAGAGTCACAAGGTAGTCACGAAGTAATGACTGCCGGACTATGGAATGTCCTCTCCATGGTTCCCTAGGTAACTGCTTGACCAAAGAATGCTCCAACCCTGATTTCCAAGGTAACTGACCATAGAAATGTCCCCACCTGAGGGCAGCCAATGAGAAATGGTGGCAGGCAACCACCCCTATAGAAGTAAGATTAAGCCATGATTTCTAGAAAGTCCCTAGAAGCAAGCCAATCAGAATTGTACCCATACTAGCACCCCTAAATGATGTAACCTTGTGGGTTTTGCCTTTAAAACCTGAGCTTGCAGAGAGGCGGGCACTTCCACCAGCCTCCACTGTATTGGATCTGCTGGACTAAGTCCCTGTCTAGGCTTGTATTGCTTTTGGATATCCAGAATTAAACCTTGCTTTTGCATTCCGGCATGCTTGTCTTTGGTGGTCTCTCTGGGGGTCGCGATCTGGGCACAACAGAGACCCTGATTTGTCTAGGGGTATCTATAAAAGGGGACTAGGTATGTGCTAGGCTCAGGGACATTTGGCAATCTTATTTAATCTTATCCAATGGTTGGAATGTTTGGGATGACAGGTTCTTCCTCTTAGATGCTGACCCATCACTGGGTGGATCCCTAGGTGGTGTCAGCTTATGGACTTTCCTGGATCAGGGTGTTGCCTACCAGTAAGCTGGTCATGGCAGCTGGATCTGGGCCTCTAAGCCTGTCATGGCAACTGTGTGGTCAAGCTGCTTTGCGCCCTTCCCCCACCCCCAGCTATATGATGACATTGTTTCTAAATGCAGGTAATAAGGAAATCTAGTTAACCAAGCAACTGATTCACTGAGCTAGCAATTGTTGCTCTGGTGTCTTCCTGTAAACAGTAGTGTATCAGAGCCAAGGGGACCTTAATTAGATTGTCTCATCCATGTTCCAGGAGCACACTGAGGTGAATGGTGGGTGCCAAGTTCAGACCTTCAGAAATGGAGCTCTCGAATCGGTTTGTTCTAGCATCCTTTCTGTTGCTCTGATACAACACTCTGACCAAAGCAGCATGCTGGAAGCAAAGGTTTATTTGCCTTACACTTCAGGTCACAGCCAGTCATGGAGGAAGTCAGGGAAGGAACTTGAAGCAGAAATCAGAAGCAATGTTGCTTGCCAGCTCACCCAAATGCTCATGCTTTGTTACCTTTCTTATACAGCCCAGGATCGCCTGTCAGGGAACGGTGCTGCCCACAGTGGGCTGAGATCTTCTTGTTAATCAGGACAATCCTCAACAGACACACCCACTGGCCAGTTTGAGCTGGGTAATCCCTTGAGACTCCCTTCTTAGATGATCTAGGCTGGGTCAAGTTGACATTAAGGCTAACTAGGGCAGTGTCCAGGAGAACAAAACAAAATCCTAGGCAAAAGGCAAAACCACGACAGTGTCCGTGACTCCAGTCTGGGATTTTTTTTTTTTTTTTTTTTTGGTTATTTAGAGACAGGGTTTCTCTATGTAGCGTTGGAGCCTGTCCTGGATCTCACTCTATAGACCAGGCTGGACTCGAACTCACCAAGATTCACCTGGCTCTGCCTCCCGAGTGCTGGGATTAAAGGCGTGCGCCACCACTGCCTGGCACAGTCTGGAATTTTTAAGAGCACAGCAGTCACGGTGGAAACAGTCCACACCAATCAAATCCAAGCCAAGGATGACAGTTCTGGTGGTATCATTGCCATGCTCCCCTACACTCATGCTTCTCTTCCAGTTTCCAACACAGAGTGCACGGAAACATGACAGGAGAGAGTTGTAATTCCAAGCACCCATATTCTCCTCTCTCATTACAACAGCAGGATGGTGCCATCAGCAAGCCCTGTCTCCTTAGACAGCCCCAATGATACATGGAAGACATGTCCTGGTTATCAGCCAGCACTGACAGCTTCCTGTGAGCAGTCTGCCCTGGCCAGCATGTTGATCCAATCCCTGACCCCACCCACCTCTGAACTCTCAGACTCCACCTCTGCTGATTCCAGAATGCCGAAATGCCAGCTCAATGCTTGTCCCAACAGATGTCGCGTTTGCCAGGAGCCGTCAAATAGGGATGGATTTCTCTCCAGGCCTTTTCGGAAATGGTGGGAATATACACCCTTGGGGTAGACTAAGGAAGTTGAACACAGAGGGAAAGGGTTTGTTTTCAAATGTAGATGATTTGTATTAGGTAAGTGAGGTTTGGTGTAGGAAATTACAACTGTTGATGTCTATAGGCAGAGAGTTAGCCTTCTCCTTGACTCCCACAGCCAGCTCCCACTGTCAGTATTCTCTATAGTAAAGAATCTAAAAGTACGATTCTAAAAGTGACTCCTTTAGCTTGATGCCTCTGATCATTGATGAGACAGAAGAGTAACATTTCTCAGCGTCTTCTTCGCTTCCAAAATATCTAACTCAGATCCTACAGCCTGATTTATAAATGTACCTGAAGCTAAATTCTAGTCATTGGGAGAAATGACATTATTAGGCTAACATAAAAAAAATTGTAAATGATTAATGAAATGGCAGGCTTTGGGAAACTGTCTTTCTGTTCTTAGACTGTGGTATGACATTCGCACGAGCTGTGTAAGAAAAGGGAGTATTACAAACTATTCTCCATGACAACCGAAATTTGTCTATTTGGGTCAAACCGAGAATCTAATAACAGGCACCTTTAAAACCTTTGTTTATTGACTAAAGAATTATGCAAAATTGAACAGGGGTGTGCTGCAAATGCCTTTAATCCAAACACTCTGGAGGCAGAGGCGGGTAGAGCTCTGTGAATTTGAGGTCAGCTTGGTCTACATAGCAAGTTTCAGGCCATTTGGGGCTAATGAGACACCCCCCCACACACATACACACACACTACTTCCAGTTAATCTACTTTCTTTTGGGAATTTTAGAGAATTAAAGACAAATGAAGTATAAGACTAACATAAGACTAACTTTTACAGAAGAACTTGTAAAGTATCAGAGTACATCTGATACCTCAGATACAGATAAGTGACATCCCCACCCTGCTGCTCAAGCCTGCCAGTAGGGAAGGCAAGAACCCAAGAGCTGTATGCTGGCTGGCCTGTTCAGAGGAGTTAATACCTCTATAGAAGCGTCATGGTCTAACAAATGGTGGGGATTTATCACATGCTAGGCAGGTACTCTGCCCTGGATAGAATTTATTCCCAGAAACTGAATGGATTTAGAGGAAGGCAAAATGGAGCCGAGGTACTAAGAACAGGCTGTGGGCCAAGTTGAGAGATGGGGGCGGGCAGTGAGGCATGTTGGGAAGAGGAGGGTGCAGTGTTTCAAGGACTCAGTACTCCTTAGGATTCTGTGAGTGAGTTCCAGCAGCTGCTTCATAGTGGTTGTGTGTGGGTGAAAGCCTTTGAGCATGCCTCCTCAGCAACACAATAAACATGCCAGGGGGTAACTATGTGACTGAGTTATGTGTGTGTGTGTGTGTGTGTGGGGGTGTCTTTGGAGACAAGGTCTTAGGTAGCCCAGGTTGGCTTCAAACTTGATATGCATCTCAGGATGACCTCGAACACCGGATTCTCCTGCCTCTACCTCCCAGGCGCAGGGAGTACAACAGTGCATCATCATGTGTCTAGCCCAGCTGGGGCCTATGGTGAATGCTCAGGACATGAGAAAGTCACTATTTTCATTGGCTGGAAATGGAGGCAGGAGAGCTGTCCACACTCAGGGGACAGTGCAGCAGCTAGGAAGGACATGGCAACCTGCAGACATCTGGCCACATGCAGAGCCTGCCTTGACCATTCCCCTGCCCGTAATCTTGTACAAATCAACCTTCTCCCATTCTTTTTCTTAAACATAGTTTTTATTGCATTTATTTGTGTGTGTGTGTGTGTGTGTGCCATAGTGCATGCACGGACATCAGAGAACAAATTGTGGGGATCGGTTCTCTCCTTCCACCATGTGGGTCAGATCCTGATTGGACTCAGGTCTTCAGTTCCGGCAACAAGCACCTTTACCAACTGACACCTTGCTGACATTTTTCTTGGGCATGACGCAGGCACAGTAACAACACCTCACCTTGGAGCTGCTGTGTGCTTGATAGCGCTGGGTCCCCAGAAAATGCTAGTCATCAGGTGGTGGTGGTGGTGGTGGTGGCAGATATACAAGCAATGGGAAGAGCCACGGAACAGGCAACTGGGCATGAATGTCCAGATCCAGGGTGAACAGTCGAGGCTGGGATAGCTCAGTGACTTGCTGGCAGAAATTAAGCTCTCTAAGGAAATGGGGCCAGGGGCTGAATGTAGAAGTTGGCCCATCAAAACAACCAGACACATCTAAAGTACAAGTGGACGCTAAAAAACCTGTCACATATATGTTATATGAATATGTGTGTGTGTGTGTGTGTGTGTGTGTGTGTGTGTGTGTATTTTATTAGTCTTTCAACTTTTCCTAGATGGTTCAAGTAAAAACATTTTGGGATCTGTGTACACCTTTAGTCTCAGTGATCAGGATAAGGCAGGTGGGTCTCTATGAGTTCGAGGCCAGCCTGGTCTGCACAGTGAGTTCCAGGACAGCCAGGGCTGCACAGAAAGACCCTGTTTCAAAAAACAGAACAAAACCAAAACCACTTTAGAAAAGCATGCTCTACCTCAAAAGAAAGGAACTAGGGAGGGAGAACAAGGGCTGGGGAAAACCACATTTGGTTTTAGGTGGTAGCTTAGCCCGCAGTGACGCATGGGAAGGGACCAGTGGTATGGGGCATGGCGAGGGTGGGCAACAAGGACTTCTTGACCTTCATGGGTAACAGGCTGGAAAAGGGGAGGGAATGAGACAGGGGTTGATGCTGAAAGGTGGCGGGGAGGTGTGGCCTCAGGTTTCTCCTTTGGTTCAAGGAGAGGTCTTTGGGGCCCTGTAGGGCAAGGGACTGCTCTTCTAGACAGATGATGTCTTGCTAGTTAGGTGGCAAGAGATGAGACAAGAAATGGAAGAATATACCTACCACTGACTGGGTCCCATCCAGGGAAAGATGAGTTAAAGAAAGAGGTGCTCGTGGCCTTGGGAGGAGGGGGAGCCATGTGAGGTGACTGGAGCAAAGAGGGGTTATCTCTGGGACTGGCCGGCCCAATGCAGGGTTCTATAGATGCTGAAGGTAGGGAACCAGGGAGTCAATGAAAAAGTCCCGTTTTGGAACTTGGTGCTGGGCCAAGTTTAAACATTAGGAAAGAGTAGACCGGATTCCTGGATTAAAAAAACAAAAAACAACAAAAAAAAAACCTCAGCCTCGTTCCCATGTCCCTCCCCCTGCAATACATATAAGCAGGCGGTGGGATGAGTCTTTGGTGTTTAGAGAACCTTCTGGCTTTAAAAGCCTCCAGCCCTAAGGCACTAGGGAGAGGTTGCCAGAGCCGGTTCCTCTTGCGGTGCGGTCCATCCCATGCACCCGATCCAGGCTCCTGGAAGGAGTCCTTGGGGCGCTGCCGGGCGCCTGTAGCGTGTGGCTAGGCTTACTCCTGGAGCGGCCTCGCTAGAGCAGGACCTTGGTGATCACATCGTCGCCGAGGACGTCCCCGTCGGGGTCCTCCTTGAGGAGCGGAGGCGGAGGAGAAGGCGGCGCCGGGACCCCTGCACCCGGGGTCTGCTCCCGCAGCCAGGCGCTCAGCGCCTCGCGCTCCGCCTGCAGCTGGCGCCGCGCCTGCGCCATGGCACGCTCCTCCTGCCGCAGAGCCCTGCGCCTGCGCTCCAGCGCGCGTTCCGCCTGCCGGAGGGCCGCCTCGCGCCGCTCCAGCTCCAGCTCGCGCCGGCTGCCGCGCACCGCCAGCTCGCCCATCTGCTCCAGCAGGCGCGCCCAGTCGCCCTCGGCAGCGGCGGCGGCGGCGGCGGCGGGGCCGGACGGCGGAGGGCAGGGCGCGGCGGGCGGCGAGCTCCGGGCACCGCTCTTCTCCAGCTCCCGCAGGTGCGCGCCGCTCAGGTGTCGCCACAGCGCCCGGGTCCACGCCTGGAAGCCCGGGTGGCCGCCCACCTGCTCCCCGCACAGCCGGCACGTGGCCCAGGTGCCCGATGGCGTCGGATGCCCGGGCCGAGCCCGGGCCAGATGGAAGTAGCCCCAGGCCTCCGTGTACGGCGTCCCCAGGTGGCCCGGAGCGGCGGGTGCCAGGCCGGGACAGGGGCCGCCCTGGCCTGAGCTGTCACCTGGCCTCCAGCTGTCTTCCATGGTCTCCAGGGGCTCTTCACTCCTCATTCCTTCTGCAGTGTCTGCATCCAGGGGGGAAGAGGAAGAACACAGTAACCCACTGACCAATGACTAAGTCCTTTCCGTGAGGAAGACACCTCATCCACACAACAACCCCCCCCCCCCCCCACCCACACCAAAGCCATAAAAAGGTGGCATCTGCTCTTTAACGAACAAGCTGGAATGGACCAAATGTATGGATCTAGTTATACTTTCTCTGAAAGTTGAGGAAAATAATACTTAGACTCTGAGCTCTTCTGAGGACTTATCTCAGGAAGGATCATAGCCAAGGGCTTAGTGAACTAGTCAGTGACTGCTCATACTACCAGGTCCTGAGGGATCAGCACCAGAGATTGTAAAATCATAGAATCTATTAAATCAATAAAAAGACCAGGAAAAAAATATAACATCTGTATATATACATGCTGTATGTATGTGTGTGTATACATACATACATACATACATACATATATATGTATATACATACACATATACAGTGTATATACTTGGGTTCCCTATTTTACAAAACAAATAATGGGCATAAAAGGCCAGAAATGTCTTGACATAATAATAGTTGGTGCTTTCAATACTCAATCCCATCTCCAGACAGATAATCCAAACTAAAGATAAAAGAAATTTGAGAGTTAAACTATACTGTAAATTATAGATATATGCAGAATATCCACCCCAAAGACATGGGCTGTAAGTTCTTTTCAGTGGCCCAGGGAACCTTCTCTAAAACAGGACTCCTTACAGTTTTCAAAGAAAGTCTTAATAAATACAAAGGCATCAACAAATCATAGTGCAGTAGAACAAGAAGTCAAAAGCAAGAGAAACTGTCCAGGTGCTGGAGATGGGTCAAAGGTTAAGAGCACTGACTGCTCTTCCAGAGGTCCTGAGTTCAATTCCCAGCAACCACATGATGGTTTACAACCATCTGTAATGAAATCTGGTGCCCTCTTCTGGCCTGCAGGGATGCAGGCAGAACACTGTATGCTAAAGAAATGAATAAAAAATATAATTAAAAATAAAAGAGAAACTGTTCATACATTTAGAAGTAGACCACACAATTTTTTTTTTTAAAATGAACAGTGGATCTTGAAAAACTCAGAAAATTTCAAGTGAATATGAAAGCAGAACCTCTGGGGTACAGCCAAGGTAGCTCCAAGAGGACAATTTATAGCTCTGCATGCTTACATTAAAAATCTAGACAGGTTGCAATAAATAGGCTAATGATGTATCCTAGGGCCTTACAGAATGAACAAGTTGAACATCAAAGGAGTAGATGGCAGGAAATTATTAAGACAAGGACAGAAATTAATAAAATGTAAACTAAATGAATAATATATCAAAAAAATCAATCAAAAAACCAGTTCTTTGAAAGCAGTCTCAGAATGACAACCCTCTAGCCAATCTAACTGAAATAATGAGAGACTATCCCAGTATGTAAAACTAGAGATGGGCTGAAGGAAGGTACACCAGATCCTAAAGAACTCTGAGAGATTAGCACGTGCTTTTGAAGATGTTTTCCAAAGCACTGTAAAATTCAGAAGGAATGGGTAAATTCCTGACTGCATATAACCTACCAAAATTAAAATCTAGAGGATATGAACAATTTAAGCAGCTTAGTAATAGGCAATGGCATTTGTTGGAAGTCTCCCAACAAAGAAAGGTGGGGTCACTGCTGAATTCTACCAAACATTTAAAAGAAGCTAATACAAATCCATCCCAAAACTGTTAACATAAAATAGAAAAAGAAACATTACTAAACTCTTTACAAAGCGAACATTCCTCAATGCCAAATCTGGATATGGACTCAACGAAGAAAACTACAGACCAATATCTCTGATCGCAATAGTTGCTGAAATATGATCTGTCTCTCATTTCTTCAAGGCTTTCCTGCACTTATTAAGATGATCATATGGGTTTTTTTTTTCCTTAAGCCTACTTTATGTACACTCTTATATCATTGAGAAAACCATCAGCACAAGTAATGGCCAAGACATGGGAAGAAGGGAACCTTTCTCTAAGGCTGGTGGGAATGTAACAACTATTATTAGTGTAGTTATTATGCTCATCAGTGTATGGGGGTTGTTCTTTATAAAATTAATGTTTAATACTGTTATCAGTCTGTACCATACGTGGCATATATATGAATACACATATACATACATATATACATATACATATATATACACACATATACATATGTCTGAACAATTCAAGGTCAACACACCACAGAGATATTTGCACATCCATGTGTATTGCTGAACTATTCATAATAGTCAAGATATAGAACCAGGGGCTGAAGAGATGAATTAGCAGTGAAGGATACATATTGCCCTCTCAGAGAACTCAAGTTCAATTCCCAGCACCCATGTTGGGTGCCAACTTATAACTCCAGGTCTAGGGCTACTTATGGGCATATACCCCCAAATATACATAATTAAAAATAAAAAGTACTTTAAAAATATTGAGCCAGCTTAGATGTCTGTCAACAGATGAATAAAGATGTGGTATATAAAGAAAAGTGAAATAATAACATTCACAGGAAAATGGATGGAACTGGAGAGTTGTATGTGAAGTTAATAAGCCAGACTCAGAAAGACAGATGCCATGTTTCCCCTCAGCTACAGAATGTAGATTTGAGTTTATATACAAACGTTAGGTATCTGTGTAGGACATGGATGTAGAAATTGTCTATAGGGCTAGGGAGGGGACAAGAAAGGACATCCGAATACGTATGTCATAGGAGCAGAAGGCAGAACCATTTAGGGGAGAAAGAAGACCAGTAAGATGGGCGAGGGGCAAGAGTAGGAACAAGTGTGGAGACCTATCTATGTATGAAAATGTCACAGCGAAACCCAGTTCTCTGCGTGCTGACCAAATAGTGATCTAAAAAGCAAATTGAACATGATGTTAATACTAGAAACAGTTTAATCATCTAGCTTTCTCTAGATTTTTCTATGTATCATATCTTTTGTTGTTAAGAACTCCATTTCCTTCTACCTTGAATCTATCCTTTCCAAGGCTCCTTTTAATTACTAGATATAAACAGAAGATGGGATGCTATTATAGTGAATCAATTTATTTCATAAATGTAAACTGATTTGACTACTGCTCTGCCATTTTGACAGGCATGTGAGCCTGCAGATTTTTTTCCACCTGTGCCAAGGGCTCAGAGTCCCCATTGCTTATGCACCTCTAACAGTGCCAAGGATGACCCATGACTGCCAAGCTTTTGACATCCCTGTGAACTGTGAGCTGGGTTTCCTGTAAAGTCTGAGATGTGCAGAGGAGCATCTGCCACATGTGCTGTCTGTGCTGGAAGAGTTAACGTGGGCACTGCAGGAGAGCACTGGTTTTGTGTCCCTCACCTGGGCCAGGGACAAGCTATACTGTGAGATGTGGGCCAGCACAGTGTTGCCCCCCCCAAGGTGCTGTAGAGGGACATCCTTTGCCTGGTCAGCCCTTTACTGTTGGAGGTCTTAACCAATGGAAAGCAGCATGGTATGGAACTGCCCCACCTTCTCAGTCCTCCATAGTGGGCTGCATTATGGCTCCATGTGATGTGACTTTATATCTAGGATGGTACCCCAGTCCCAACATCTGTCCAGCCCTGGAATATAGCCCGAGTTCATTTCAGCTTCACCTGGAGCATAGCAGAAAGCCCAGGCTCATCCATCTAGCATTGGAACTCCTCACCACAACAGAACACACCAAGAGTTCTTGCAGGGGGACTTTAAAAGGCAAATGATCCAATAGAAAAGGAGGCAAGAAACATGAGCAGGCAAATAACTTCAGGGCCAATTCAAATGTCCATAGAAAGGCAGTTCTGTTCAGGGACATGCTATGAGGACAAGAGCAAAGTGTCATTTTACACCTGACATCCAAAAGCGGGCAGGTGTAACTATCGAAGTCAGGAAGGAGGCAGAAAACACGGCACATTCACTTTCCTGCTGAAGGATGGAGTGCTTTGAGGAAGGCCGTCTGGAAGTTTCTACGTTAGTTAAAAATAGATGTGGGGTTGGGGATTTAGCTCAGTGGTAGAGCGCTAGTGTAGTGGGCATTGTGTTCCCTGAAATATTGTGTGTTCCCCGAAATAAACATATCTGGGGTCAGAGAACAGATAGCCACTAGAACAAAGCCAAAAATGGTGGCTAGAAAATGTGAAGAGTAAGCCACAATAAAAGTTGGGCGGTGGTGGCGCACGACTTTAATCCCAGCACTTGGGAGGCAGAGCTAGCCAGATCTCTGAGTTCAAGGCCACTTTAGAAACAGCTAAGCATGGTGACCCACGCCTTTAATCCCAGAAACCCAACCTTTAATCCCAGGGAATGGGGGCAGAAAAAGAAAGGTATATAAGGCGTGAGGACCAGGAACTAGTAAAGCATGTCGTTAGTTAAGCATTTGGTTGGTTAAGCGTTCAGGCTTTGGAGCAACACAGTTCAGCTGAGATTCATGTGGAGGAGGACTCAGAAGCTTCCAGCCTGAGGAAACAGGATCACCTGAGGAACTAGCAAGGTGAGATAGCCGTGGCTTGTTCTGCTTCTCTGATCTTCTAGCATTCACCCCAATAATTGGCCTCAGGTTTGTTCTTATTAATAAGAACTCTTTAAGATTCGTGCTACACGCTAGCCTAGCAAGCACAAGACCCTGGGTTTGATCCTCATCTTAAAAAAAAAAAAAAAAAAAAAAAAAAAAAAAAAAAAAGATGTGCCACCATATCTGGTCTGGCCAAAAATACATTCTATAAGCCAGGAGGTGGTGGCACACGCCTTTAGTCCCAGGACTTGGGAGGCAGAGGAAGGTGGATCTTTGTGAGTCTGAGGCCAGCCTGATCTACAGAGTGAGATCCAGGAAAGGCGCAATGCTACACAGAGAAACCCTGTCTTGAAAAACAAAAAAAAAAAAAAAAAAAAAAAAAAAGTGATATCCATTCTGTAGTTATATGTGGTAGACTGTTTTATTTCATCATTATTTAGAATGGGAATCATAGTTGAGTATATAATGCCTGTTTGCAACAGAGAATATTATGCAGTCATTCAAAGGATGGGAAATCTGCCAGGTGTTCTAGGGGAAGATTTGGGGGTGGGGGAGGAAAGCTAGATGTTATAAAGTGCATACAAAATCCCATCATTTCTAGAGAATACCAGGTTGCTGTAGTAGTGTAAAGTATTGTACAGGTGTTCCTCAATTCACGATGCAGTTATAGCCTTGAACTCATCATATGTGGAAAACACTTTAAGTAGTAAATACTGCATTTAATATAGTCAGTCTACCAAGCACCATGACTGGGCACTACAGAGCATCAGCTGTTTCTCCTCATGACTGCTAGGCTCCCAAGAGCTGCAGCTGGACATTCCTGCCCAGCTGCCCCTGCCGTGTGCTGTGTGCTACTAGCCAGAAAAGATCAAGTGTCAAAATAAGAACTATGACTTCGATGGAATGTCACACCACCACAGCGTCCAAAACTATACAGAGCCATCGCCACAGATTTAGGTTAGGAAAATAAGGAAGGAGACACTACAGATTGAGGTGGAAGGTGATGGTAGAGTAGAAACCACCAAAGCCAAAGAAAAGGCCTCTAAGAAAGCCGTATGGTCAATATGCCTATGCCTTACCACAAAGTATGTATACGGCAGGATTTATATGTAAATAAAAAGTGACTCTTAATAAATAATCCTCGGCATATCAGCTCTGAGTTCAGAGAGGGGCAGACCTTGCTTAAGGAGTCTGAAGGAGACAGTTCCAAGGGTAAAACCCTGCTGAGGCACTTGGGAGATCCACGCGCACAAGGAGCTGCCATCGGGAGGAAGGAACTGAATGTATAGGGTCAACTAGTACAGCATGGTTACCCTGCGCCTGGCACAAGCAGGAGATCCTTCACCTACCAGAAGCAGAGGATGTGATGGGAGAGGAAGGGGCTCAACCTGTACATCCCCTTGACACAGAGCAGACTCCCGCAGCTGCACCCACTGCAGGTGCCTCTCCCAGCATGAAGATTACGTCCTTCTAAAGGGTGGCTGAAGTGGGGGATGCCTGACTCCCAGCACCATGCAAATTTAAGGCATGAGCTGTGGAGGAGAGACTAGTATTTCCTGCTCAGCTGCACCTACACTGAGATTTCCGTGGCTGAAAAACAAACAGTGTTGCATTTCTGGTGGACATCCAAAATGGGAAGAATCCCTAAGGATTCATAATGCCAAAATGAAACCAGAAAGTGTAAGAGACCCATGGCCACTGCTCCTCAGCTTTATTTTCACTTCCTAAATGGACCTTCACACAAAAAATAGACTGCTCATCACTCAGGTCCAGGGGACTCCAGGAAGGTGGGCTAGCCCCAGTTGGTGTCTATTCTCCTTTATCGAGCCCCAAATAATGATGCATAACCATTAACTATGTGTGCAGCGAACAGAAAGAAAAGGAAAAACAGGAGCATCCTTCATTCTTTTCCTTGAGCATTTTTCAAAACAGGCACAAAGTGGCCAAGAGATGCGATTATTTTGCTTATGTCCATTTACTCCATCCAACTCTCTCGTCCAAATGTTCACTATGCACCTGCTCAGAGATCCTCAAGAGCCTTACCGAGCAGCCGAGGAGAAGAGCAGCACAGACTCTGCCTTCTGGTAACTCACTACCACCTGGGAGGGGGTGAAGAAATGTTTCCAAAGCTAATTCCGATATCCTTGGCTAAGGTTAGATCACGGTTTGGCTCCAAAAGAGTTCTACTTAGTCTGTAACTTGGCGTTTGGGTTACTGTTTTAACATGAAACACCGTCAAGCTACACGAAAGTACTGTTAGCCACAGCAACTTAGCAATGGAACTTTTTCCAGTTTCAAGGGGTGATAAGGCCAATGTGAAGTCTTTCCAAGAGGGGAACACCACTGGGAGTTTTGCCTCTAATTCTCCAGGGGCTGAGCTTCACTTGGGGATCTGCTCTCTGGAAGGAGGAAGTAAGCTTAAATCTGTTGGAGATAACAGATTCCCATTCATTATTCCTGCAGTTGAGTCTCTCCTGAGAAATTCTTCTAGTAACCAAGTTAAATCCAGATTCCTCACTATGACCTCCCCAAGTACTAACCCAGAAGCTGAAGGAAGCCACTATAAAAACCCACTGAGATGGCTCAGCACATAAGGCACCTGCCACCAAGCCTGATGACCTGAGTTTGAACACTGGGGTTTGAACACTGGGACTCACTTGCTATAAGGAGAGAACCAACTCCCATAAATTATCCTTAAACCTCTACACACATGGGCACCCACACACATATACAAAAACAAATGTAAAACTTTAAAAAAGCTATTAGCATGGTCTTCTTATACACTATATACAACCATATACATGTATACTTGTATGACTATAAAATCTGTCGTAAGACAAGCAGACATTTCCACTATTAGCATAGAAGCACAATCTTTTAACCACTGAGCTAAATCCCAACCCCAGTAGTGGTTCTTTCATTTTCTCTTTGTGCTGCTGGAGACTGAACCCAGTCTTCACACACACTAGGCAAATGCTTGAGCACTGAGTTTCAGCCCCTATAAATGGAGTTAAGGAACAAAACAAAACAAAACAAACAAACAAAAATATATATTAGGTCTCAAACTCAGGGAAAAGAGCTGAGGTGCCTATTTAACATATCAAAGGGGGTGGTGGTGGCTACCAGTGTCTCTCATAGCACAATACCTGTTACAGAGTCCTGTTTCCTCTCAGCACTTCTCAGCCTGCCCCTGACCTTAAACCCTCCAGCTCAAGGGCTGGGCTTCCCTTCCCTGAGTCTCTGATCCCTAATAACCTCAGCCATTTTGGCCACCCAGGCTCTTGGTGTCTTGCTCTCCTGGCTCTCTTCTGGCCTCTCAGCCCCTTTCTCTTCCCCTCTTCCTCTCTCATTCTCCCCACCCCTCACAGACCAGTTCAGTCTGGACCCTTCTAGATGCCTCTAGCTGTGTTCCCCCTCATCTCTACAATAAACCTCCTCAACCGGTACCTAGGAGCATCTCCCTGTCTTTTCCACCATGCTCTGTAAAGCCTCCTGTTTGGAAGCATGCCTTTATCTCAGAACCACCTTGCTTTGTGTGATTCATACGGTCGTTCTACAAAAGACCCATGAAAATTAATTTCACTAATGTGTGCTTATACTTGCACACCTTAGGAAGAATTGGGTAGGCGAGGGGCCAAAGAACCAGGAAATGTTTTCCAAAGGCAATGACAAGTGAGGAGGTACAGTCCGGTTTGTCCTGCAGTCAAGGCTAATCACCTCAGTTTGCCGGGCTGAGTAATGAACACATATGTGCTGACTGAGCCTGGATCTCCCATGAGAAGCGGACACGATTATGAAATCCACAGATTATGTGGAAGCACTACGGCATGTTCGTCTCCTTCACCCAACAGTGCTTTAAAGCAGAGCAGAACGCAACACTTGAACAATTAGCTAAGACAGCTGACGTGTCGAGGAAACTACAGTCCATTCACCTGTGATCTGTCCATCTCCGAGAACCTATTAGTTACCTGCCATGTGTTCATATATTTATAGACCCAGACAACTAGAAAAATTAGTTTGTAATCATCAGCCAGAAGGCATACATGAAATTAAAAGCCAGTAAAGGGGCTGGAGAGTGGATGGCTCAGTGGTTAAGAGCACTTGCTGCTCTTCCAGGGGGCCAGCATTCCATTCCCAGCATCCAGGTCCAGCTGCTCCTAACTGCCTGTAACCCAGCTCTGTGGAATCTGACAGTCTGTTTCCATAGGCATCCCTCATATACACGTACACACACACACACACACACACACACACACACACACACACACACGGGGTTGGGGCATACACATAAAAAGAAATCCTTTTTTGAAGTTGGTAAAAATGACTGCGAAGTGTAAAATGTGTTGTGAAATAACGGGTTAGTGTGAATATTAGAAGAAGGTTATATATGGGCTATAAAACAAACAAAACACACACTGGACCCGTAGCTAATGATTTGCCTTAATGCTTTAAGCTGAACTCTCGGCTATTTCTAATATTAGCTAAAGGCCAGCAAAACACTCTGTTAATGCATTTTAAAATGAAAAGTATAGAGCATTATGCCCTAAAGTGGACCTTTATTGCACCTGGGCATTAGTATATATATATATATATTCCCTTGGGAAAAGGTGGTGATCAAGTTATCTTGAAGACACCCATTTTAAAGAATCATGAGGATTTAAAAATGCTCTGCTGCTGGGCGGTGGTGGCGGCGAACGCCTTTATCCCCAGCACTCCGGAGGCAGAGGCAGACGGATCTCTGGGAATTTGAGGCCAGCCTGGTCTACAGAACGAGATCCAGGACAGGCTCCAAAGCTACACAGAGAAACCCTGTCTTGAAAAAAAAAAAATTAACAAATAAAATGAAACAAAATAAAAATGCTCTGCTTTGAAGACCTTTGTAACTTAAAATATCTTTAAGTTGAGAATTACCTGGTTTTGGACTCTTGCTATTTTTACACAATTTCCTGTACTTTTTGTCACTTGCCTCGAACTATTTTGGAGGTCAAAAGGTGTACTAATACAGTGCAGGAAACTGCCAGGAGTGGTGGCCCACGTTTTAAATCCCAGCACTTGGGAGGCAGAGGTAAGTGGTCTCCATGAGACCTAGGCCAGCCTAGTCTATGCAGGCCAGTTCCAGGTTAACCAGGGATACACCGTGAGACCGTCTTTAAAAAAAAAAAAAAAAAAAAAAAATCAGTAATAACACTAATTATTTCAATTTATGAAACTAATCCTTTAACAGCTGTTCTAAACCGCGGATCTCAGCGATGGCAAGTCCTAATTTCTCCCACTGAGGAAACCCCCAGCTTGTTTAGGAAAGCTTTGGGAAGGGTCGCGGACGGCTTACACAGCCAACAGCTCCAGTGTGCTGGGAAGGATCGGGGAACTCTTTTGTTTGTGTCTAGTGGAGGAGGGGATACTGGCTTACACCGGTTTTCTTCCCTGCACAAGCGGGAAACACGAACTAAGTCACAATCAGTGCAAGAGGCCCCTGCTGGGCGCACAGCTACTGGCTGAGCTCAGAGTCAAGTCTTCAAGGCAACTTTACCGGGATGGGTTTTCCATCTTCCCCCGGAGCCGGGAAGCCCAGAGGCCTCTCCGCAGCGCCAGGGATGGCAGGCATCCCCGGAGGGGAACTCGCGGCTCCAGCCCGGGAGCAGCACGACCAGGGGCCTCCCGAAGTCCCCACGGCCCCCCTGCACCCTGCTCACTGCTCTGGGGCTGCGGGCGTCCCTCCCCTCCCGCCACGCCCCCGCCCGCGGTCTCCCCCGGTCCCCGCCCCCAAGGTCCCCACGGACCCCCAAACTACCGCAGCTCCCGGGTGTCCACGCAGCCCCGTGATGTCCTCGCGGTCCCCCGTGTCCCCCGTCATCCCGGCTCCGCGCCGTGGGCGTCCCTCCCCTCCCGCCACGCCCCGGCCCCGAACCCGCCGCGCGCTCCAGTGCCCCGGCCAAGCTCACCCGGCGTCGCGATGCTCCGGGCCCCTCGCCTCCCGGCTCCTCGCAGACATTTTGTCCCGGACGGAAAGTGCCGCTTCCCCCTTAAAGACACAGCGCCCAATTCGAGCGTCTGGGGGCGTCCGGGGATGGGGGTTGGGGGAGAGATGACGCGTGGTCTGGACGCCCGAGCGCCCGGGAGGCCTTCTTAAAGCCATCCGGTGATGAGGGGTTTAGAGCAGCGGGTGGAGAACTAGTTGAACGAAGTGAAATTTGTCGGGGTTTTAAAATGATGCAATAGCACGGTGATGCTGAACATGTTAACTGCGGTTCTGCACGTTTGCGTTAACCTTCCAAGACCTGGACGCAGCGGGTCCAGGTCCTCAGCGGGGCGCGCTGCTCGCGATCTTACATCAGTTGAAGATCTCTGATGCGGCACAAGTCAGAAATCCTTGCAGCAGTCAAGGTCTGAAGAGGAAAAGGTGTTCACCGAAACATCAGTATGGGGTACTACTTTTGTCTTGATTATATTCAGTAGCAGCGTCTACGTGATTAACAACAATTACATCGGCTGCAGGCAGCTTCGTTCTAAGGCGGTTTTCTGTGTTCCACGCTCTGGGTGGAAAGATAAACTTTTTCAGGACTTGCTCGCTGTAGTGCGGGTGAGCGCCCTGGGGCTTTCCAAGTTGAGGGGGAAGTCCTGTTGTATAGTGTTTGCTGTTTCAGCCAAGTAAATATTCCCACCAGGTAGATTTTAATCTACAAATAGTTGTAAAGAAATGACTTGCCAAGTTCCTGGATGCACCAGTTAGCTCTCGTGCACAATTGGCACATTCTGCTCTTTGTTTATTCATTTAAAATTGCACTTATTACTATTATTACTACTACTACTACTACTACTACTACTACTACTATTATTATTATTATTATTATTATTATTATTATTATTATTATTATTATTATTATTATTATTACTGGTATGGGGCAGTGCGGAGTGGTGGATCTGTGCATGTATGAGTGCAATGCCAGTGGAGTCCAGAAGAGGGCGATGGATCTCCTGTAACTGACTGGAGTTACACTGCCATTACTGGTCACCCAAACTTCGAATTCTCTGCAGGAGTGGTACCTGCTTTTACCCTCTGAGCCACTTCTTCAGTCCAAAGCCTTGCTATCCAGGAGACAATGAGCAAACAGACATAAAAATAAAAGAAACAGGAAATTATTGGGTAAATAATACAATCCATGTTAATTGCTTGGGTTCAGTAATTTGGAAATGGATGTGCTGGGGATGAACCCTTGGCCTTGCTTATACTGAACACTTGCTCTGCCATGGAACTATTAATATAACCCTCCTCACTTTTTTTTTTAACCTGATAGGTAAACCAGAGTTGGAAAGTCTGTTTGCTGAATTTTCTTTTTGCTATGCCAGGAATGATTTCAGAAGAAAGAAAAGTCTGGTTGGGTATCTCAGAAGGAATAATTTTGCAATGGAGAGGTTAACTAGATCCCTTACTATCTTTTAAATTGTATTTAAAACTGCTTTTATACACTCTATTTTGATCATAGGCTTCTTTTTAACACAACAAATCAATAAAAAGCAATAAAAACATGGTGTAGTATACTTATAGAATTAATCTCTCTATATATAGAAAAGGAAATTATTCGAATGACTTACAGGCTGTGGTCAAGCTAATCCAGCAATGGCTGCCTATGAATGGAAAGTACGAGAATTCACTAGTTGTTCAGTCCATGAGGCTTGATGTCTCAGCTGGTCTTCAGTATACACTGGAATCCTGGGAAAGTAGGCTCTACTGCCAGTGAAGAAATGGACTTGCTAGCAAGGGTGAGAGAGAACAGGCAAAGAGCAAAAGCTTCCTTCTTCCATGTCCTTATTTAAGCTTCCAGAAAAAGGCATGAACCAGATTAGAGGTGGCTTTTCCCACCTCAAAAAAAAAAAAAAAAAAAAAAAAAAAAAAGGATTAGAGATGTATTGTTGGAGAATATTTGTTTAACTGTGCAAAGATGTGTTACATTTGTTTAACTAAGCAATGGTCATCCTTTTGTTGCACATCTCCCCATCTCTGGCTCTTGCATTATTCCTGCCTCGTTTTCTATGATGTTCTGTGATCCTTAGTGGGGGTGATCCAGTGACTCCCTTTAGGGCCACGCACACCACCATCCTATATGGGTTTCTGCACTAACCACTGCCCACTGCTGTGAAAAGATTCTCTGATGAAGGTGTAGGGGACCAGCCCCCACACTTATTTACCCCAGGAACTCTTGAGAATTGAGGGATAAGAGACTTAGAGAGTTAAGAAGCAGAGAGAAACCACATGATAGAGTGGGCCTGGATCCTTATCCACCGGCCCAGAACTTTATTCCAAAGGTCTATTTATAACAATGCCAAGGGGTGGAGCAAGAGACCTCCCCCTTGCTAGTTAGACCCTTACAAACACCTGGTACCCAGGCCCGTGGTCCAGTCAACCTCCCATGCAGTCCTGCTGGGTACAGCCCCTAGGAAACCTTGTGGGCTCCAACAAGAAGGCTGGGTGCAACATTAATCTATGGGTATAACCTCAAGGATTTAGAAGACAGTTTGACAATGTGACCCTGTAGCTAAATAAAAGTACTAGCTAGATTCCCCAGTAGGGCCTATGACCTCCCAAACCACAGACTCTGGACCAAATTTACAGAACCATTCTCTCCTTTGCAGAGGGCCTCAAATCTAGTCAGAGAGCAGTAGGTTGCCCTCATAACAGCCATGCCAGTATTGTACTAATTAGTGCATCTTGCCTGGCAGTTCATAACTATAGCTCACAGGAGTCACAGCTGGATAAGACTGTTGATCATGCCCGCCCCCACTCCCCACTGCAACAGTCTGCATGGCACCTTCTGGCACTATGAAAAGCTATCCAGTGGGGAGGAGCTCCCAGCTCAGGTCCAGCTTGATTGCTCCATGTCCTGTGACCAACGCCAGTGGCATTTTCAGCAATAGGGTCTTACTCTCCAATGGGTAACCGAGCGCAATGGCAGTAGCCTGTGTTCTTTCAGGGGTCTCTGGGACCTGCCTGGCCAGCATCTCAGAGGGACCCATTCATTTCACTTCATGTGCTGCTGGGTATAGTCACTATAGCATTTGAGTCCTTTTTATTGCTGTCAGTTGAGGTGACATGCAGGGTCACCTCTTTTCATGTGGTTCCCATACAGGGTTCTATCAAATTGTCTCTTGATGTCGTACCATCCGCCTTCAGTGAGGCACCTTGTAGGAACACTTGCATGAAGGTCATCATCACATGATGCTGCTCCTTGCCACTGACTACTGCATCCCAAGTTTCCTCTCTGTAGATCCAGAGACTTTCTCTGATGTGTCATAGTACACTGCATCTCCAGGACAGCTAGGACCTGGTGTCTATAACAAGCTGTCCTCTTGCTTTAGTGCCGCGGGAGGCTAGGCCAAATTTAGTGTATCAGTTTCGCAAAAGAAATGGCTTAATGCATCAGATATGCATTCTTTCATAGTTCTGGTGACTGGAGGTCAAAATCAAGGTGTCAGCAGGGCATGCTACTCAGTTTTTAGGAAAATATTTATGGAGATTTCTCCTGAGGACATGAATTATAAAGCTGTGTGTTTGCACCACTGTTTTGGTAGCAGAAAAAAAAAACAAACAAAACAAAAAAAACCAAACATGGCTGTCTTCCTATGGGAATTCTCAGGAAGTCGTTAGCCATCACTTTATATTTCTTAGAACTATTAGGAAGAAATGGTTGAGAGATTTGTCCCAGATTTCCAACTCATTTTCAGAATCCATTAGTCACTATCCAGGCAAGCCTGCCTCTATTATCTCACATTCTCCTCTCCTGTGGTACAAAGGTGCCCTGGAAAGGCTTTTCTGGCTGTTTCTCTCGGCACCACATTTGCAATTTCTGTGAAAATGCATTTAGGTGACTGGATAGTCAGAATCAAACTTGCCTACTACAACACATCCTGAGACGTGTTTCTGTCTAAAAGTCTGGTTCTGTTTTGGCCTTTAGTTATAAGTTAAAGGAAAGGGGTAAATGTTTTGGTTTATTTTCTATTGTCATAACAAAATCCAGAGGCTGGATACAGTATAAAGAAAATAGGTTAGTTTAGCTTATTTTTTTCTGAAGGTTCAAGCATACGGTACTGGTATCTGTTTCTCTCGTGAGGGGATTCACAATGGTGGCAGCCTATGTAGAGGGGTGAGTGAATGGCAGGCTTTCTTACAGACCCAGTACCTGGAGAACTGATCTAGTTCCAGAAGACCTTCATTAATCCTTTCTAAAGGAAATGCTCATGACCTAATCAACTTTCCAGTTGAATTCAGCTCTCAACATGCCTATAATGGAGATCAAACTTCTGGGAAAAAAATAGGGTATTTGGGGGGACTTTTAGAAGAAACACATGTACTAATTGCCCTTCTCTTGTGGTCAAATGCTTGACAGTAATAACGTAAGAGAAGAAAGAAGCAGTATAGAATTGGTAGAGTGCTTGCCCAGCAGGTACCATGTCCTGGGTTCAGTGCCCACCCAGCACTTTATAAAGCTGAGCCATGCTGGCACACATCTATAATCCTAGCATCCAGGAGGTAGAGACAGGAGGACCAAAAGTTCAGGGTCATCCTCAGATACAGAGCAAGTTCAATGTAACACGAACCTCAAAAGACCATATTAATAAAAACAAACCCAGAGCCAGATATTGAGGTGAACGCTAAAAAATCAGAGAAGCAGAACAAGCCACAGCTAACCTCACCTTGCCAATTCCTCAGCTGATCTTGTTTCCTCAAACTGGAAGCCTCTGAGTCCTCACCTGAATGGATCTCAGCTGAACTGCTGCTAAAAGCCTAAAAGCTTAACCAGCCCTCTAGTTCCTGGTCCTCATGCCTTGTATACCTTTCTGTTTCCTGCCATCACTTCCTGGAATTAAAGGCATGTGTCTTTTCCAAGCAAGGCATGAGATCTCAAGTCCTGGGATTAAAGATGTGTGCCACCATGCCTGGCTTCCATGTCCACCTAGTGGCTGTTCTGTTCTCTGACCCCAGGTAAGTTTATTAGGGTGCATAGTATATTGGGGGACACAGTATCACCACAGTTCAAGACCAACCTGAGCTACCTGAGACACTGACTTAAGTAAGAGACTTACTTGGGCTGTGTGAGAGGGGTTAGTCCATCACTGTAGGAAAGTCATGGCCACAGGAGTGTGAGGTGGCTGGTTTTATCAGATGGGCAGTCAGGACACAGTAAGCACAAGAAGCAAGCCTGAGAGAGCCCACAAAGCTCACTTCCCATTTCCTTCAGCTGGGCCCAGTCTCCTAAGACTTTCAGAGGGTTTCAAAACAGCACCGCCGGCTGGGGACCACGAGTCCAAACACATGAGCCCAAGGGAGACATTTCACAGCCAGCCAAAAGGGTTCTCAGGTGATAGCATGAGAGGAGGGACGTGAAAGCAAATGGGAAGAAGAGCAAGCACAGCAGCAGCAGCAGGGCCTTGTCTGGGATGCACAGAGGGGAGCAGAACAGGGGGCAGTCCCCACTGCTTGTCATAGTGTCCGGTGTGACTGGCCGGAGCAGACATGGGCTGTAGGCTTCACTCTCTGAGATTTCAGGAGTCCATCTCTCCAGCTGTGGTCAGGGTTGACATGATCTGGCCCTGCTGCCCAGACATTTCCCACAGCTTCCAGAAGGTTTTAGACATCCCTTTCCTTTCTTTCTTTTTTTAAAATTTATTTATTTATTTAAATTTACATACCAACCCCAGTTGCCCCTCCCTCCCCTTCTCCTGCCTCTTCCCCTCCCTCCCACTCTGCCCCCATCCACTCCTCAGAGTGGGTAAGGCCTCCCATGGGAGTCAACAAAGTCTGGCATACCAAGTTGAAGGAGAGCCTAGCCCCTCCCCATTGTATCAAGGCTGAGCAAGGCATCCCACCACAGGGAATGGCTCCAAAAAGCCAGTTCAATACATCCCTTTTCTAACAGGAAAAAGATACACTTGCTTAGAAGTGCTGGTTTAGAGATTTTTCTGAGAAAATTATAAAGACCAAGACCAGAATTAACTCATCTTTCTTTCTTTCTTTCCTCTCCTTTTCTTTTCTTTCTTTCTTTTCTTTTCTTTTTTTTTTTTTTTAACTTACTCTGCACTGGGAGAAAATTAAGTAAGTACCCATGGATGAGAGACTTGGACTAGACAAGTAGACATCTGATATTCAGGTCCACAGTTGCTCTGTCTCCAGAGAAATGATCAGAACACTATTACATTGGCTTTATCTGGCTCTGCTTGGAGTCATCCAGCCTGCCTGCCTGCCTGGGGTTTAGTCATTCCAGAATCTTCTTCTCTGACCTCCCAGATGTACCTGTTATTTGAGTCCCAACTCTTGTGAAGACTTTTTAGCTCACTCTGAAATGGCAGGTGCCCCAAATGGCATATTTTATATATTCTCCTCCAAAGAGCCAGGTATGGTGCTAGGCAATACTAGATTTCAGTAAATACTTGAAAAGGATCGAAAAATCCAACACAAATAGCCTGATTAGGAGGAGATCTCAGCAATGGAGCATGTGCTTAGCGTGTTTGATATCTCCAGTTGATCCCTAGCACAGCTACCCACCCACACCAACACATGTGATGTACCACTTATGTATGGCAAGAATAACCAGCTTTATGGACACAGAAAGCAGAATGGTAGTTGCTGGTACCAGGGAAGGAAGAGGGGGTCAGTGATTAATATGGACAGTGTTTCAGTTTGAGAAAAATAAAAGGACTGTGGAGTTGGCCTCTGAAGTTTGCATAATGATGTGATGTACTGAATGATACTGAACCATGCTTTTAAAGTCCCACTTTGAATGGCATGTTGGGCAGACTCCAGTTCCTGAGCTCAGCATCCCACTTGCCAGCTCCATTTTTTAAAATGGCAAGTTTTATGGCAAGCTTTTAGTTTAGGTTGTTGTCTTTAAAGTTCGTCTGCATGAGAAGAATTAGTACAGTTGAAACCCACCACAGCTAAGTTCTCATGTCTCAGAGTCTTGGGGTGTGTGTGTGTGTGTGTGTGTGTGTGTGTGTGTGTGTGTGTGTATGTGAAACTCAGGAATGGCATACTCATCGGAAGTTCCTGATATGTTTTCTTGGTTTGGTTTTTGTTCTGGACTTCTGTGTGCATTTAAGCGCAGCAGACCCCACTCATCCCCTGGGATGTGTGCCCTCACATGTACCCAACCCCCTGGAAGGCACCACGCTGGTGGCTGGGCAGGGGTGGAGGTAGCTCCACCCAGAGTATCAGGGCTCTTTTCTTTCAGACTACTATCCCCACCCAGTTCAAAAAAGCCACCAGCAACTCCTGGGCTTATGTGCTCATCTGTGCTCTTTTCTCTAGATCAAGTTAGAAAATAAAAAAGTTGACTAGCACCTCAGCCACTGAGGTAGGAGAGTCATAGGGCACAATGGGAAGGGTAGTATCCCCTGTGGGAGGGATCCCTTAAAAATAGGACTGTGGTTAGGGAAAAGTAAGTTCTCCATCCTGCCCTGCATGCTGTGGGCAAGTCAAAGGGCCAGTAGCTGCAGACTTCAGCTTGAAGGCCCCCCCTTTTTATTGGTAATTATTAGTATGCTCTGACACCTGTTTCAAGCTCTAGGAAGTTGGCATCTGCTGGGCGGTGGTGGCGCACGCCTTTAATCCCGGCACTTGGGAGGTAGAGGCAGGTGGATCTCTGTGAGTTCGAGGCCAGCCTGGGCTACCAAGTGAGTTCCAGGAAAAGGCCCAAAGCTACACAGAGAAACCCTGTCTTGAAAAACCAAAAAGAAAAAAAGAAAAAAAAAGATTTGCAAAGTTGGCATCTAAAATTATTTTTTTGCCTTGGTTTCCTATTGGGCCATTTATCAGGTTTGACAGCAGAAATGTTTCATGAAAAATACCTCCAACAAACCCAAGGTGCAGTTTACACTTTGAGACGGCTATCCTCATACTTCTGTTTATTAGTATGATACTGTATTGTTTTTCCCCATGCCTCAGTACTATGGGATACTTCCCCCTTTTCTTCAAGTAGGTCTCCATTTGGTGGTGACCAAGAGTTTCCGTCTTCTCCTTAAGTTGTACATTTATAGCCCTGGGGAGAGCAGGGATGCTGGATACCTTAAAAAATACTGCTGGGTTTGAATAACATAAAAATGACTTCTTTGAATTCTAACTTTGGACTCTGCATGTAGCTAGTGCAGAGCGGAGACCAGAACTCAGAATTCTGGCCTCAGTCCCCAGTCCACCTTACCTGTTCTAAAGGGAAACCGTCCACTACCACGTGGGAATGGCCCAGGGGTGAGCAACAGGGAGCAAGGCAGGACGGTAGCTGAGGACCCCGGCTTTGGCAACAAGGGCTCTGCAGTCGGGTTCCGCCACGCCCCGGCTCTGAGAGCTTGCTGCGGCCTCTTTGCCTCTCTGCCCTTCTGCGACTTTCCACGGGAGACTGTTCCACCTGGATGGAGAGGGCAGTATCAGACCAAAGAACCAACTCCATCCAAGTGTACATGGTGAACCAGAGATTTTTCTTCGAGTTGCTTATAGGAGCTTGGATGATCTGTCTGTGCAGTTGTATCAAGAGGTTTGCCCCTCACAGGGCCGTGGTGGTGCATGCCTTTAATCTCAGCAAAAGCAGAGGTAGATGGATCCAAGCCTGCACAGAGAAACCCTGCCTCGAATCCCCCTTCCCCTCAAAGAAAACCAACAACAAAAGGAAGTTCACCTCAGCATGGGTGACATCCCCTGAGAGCCTCGTTGCTAGTGTTCTCTGTGTGGGTTATAGGGAGCTACAATACTAAAGTATCTCCCCCAATAATTATTGACCACTCTTGTGAGCCTGGTGAGTATGTCCACTTTATCTTACCTCCACGAGGCTCTGTCAATAGGTCCCATCTCCTGAGGGTCTCCTGTGGTGATTCAAGATGGCAGCCGTCATGTCCAACCCAGACGGAACCACTGCACAGCAGCTCCGTTTACCCCTCCTGGTAAAGCGGTTTTACTATTTTCTAGTCCAATGTGTCTGTCTCCTCTGCTGCATCCTTGCATGGCTTCAGTGACTTGGACCTGATTGGAGTGGCCAGAGAATGAAGACAGACAGACGACAGACAGACAAAGAGCTCAGATCAGGTGGCCTGGGCTCCCAGCTGGGAAAGCTTCAGCATCTCAGAAGTACAGTGTTTATTATAGAGTTGAACAGAGAGGTGGGGTTATTGTGTGCAGCAGGACAAGGAGGCGGGGCTATTACATACAGATAAACAAGGAGGCAGGGTTATTGTATACAGCTTGGTGGAGGGGATGTGAGTCTGGATAGGAGCAGTCACTGTAGGGGACAGTCTTCAGGATGTAAACATCTGGGGTGGGGGAGAAAGGTATAGTAGACATATTATACACACACTCTCTCACTCACACTAGGCCTCCCAAGGAAGCCTTTGCCATGCTTCTGACTTCACTCTAGGAGGAAGGCTTTACTATTCCTCCATGGGTCTGAGGCTCTGGGTTTTTTGACATGGCTAGCTCATGTGAACACATACACCCACTCAGCCCAGGCTTTTTTCACTCCCTGTACTCCCTTCTTTCCTTGCCTCTTTCTCAATGGCTAGGGCTTCTGATGGAATATTAAATGGAACTGATGATGAGAAGGACATGCTTGGCTGTGAAGCTCCTTAGAGAAATATCCAGGTTTTAACCATAAAGTAGGGTAATTACCTGTTGATTCTTCACAGGCATCCTACAATCTGGGGTGTGTGTGTGTGTGTGCTTTAAATAGCACCCTATTCTGTCAATCATAAAATAAAAGTCAGTGATAAAATATTGTCACACATGCACCCAAATCTTTTGTTGGACTAAATTCTAAACAATTGCTGAAATTACTCTTGAAATTTCATGGATGTGGTATGTGCATTTCAAATGCACACATTTTTGCCAAGTATCCTTTAATGATGGTATTTTACATGGGTGCTCAAAAGAATTACCAGTTAAGTCTGGGGAGATGACTGAGTTGGGAAGTGCTTGCCTTGCAAGCATGAGGATTTGATTTTGATCCCCAGGACCCTTGTAAAAAAAAAAAAAATGTCCAGGTCTGGTGACCAATGCTTGTAATCCCAGTGCTAGGGAGACAGAGATGGCTGGATCCCTAGGGCTCGGTGGTCTGCCAGTTTATCCTACATGGCCAGCAGAGGCTGTCCTCTGGCCTCCACACATGTGCATATATCCAATATACATACAGGTGTACGTGCACACACATACATACACACACACACACACACACACACACACACACACACACTTTCCCAGTTATGTGGGTAGTGTCATGTTCTCTACCTCTCTTCCAGGCTTACCTTGAATTGACCCCAATGCATGGTTCTTTTGGAGAAAAACTTTGTAACAGATTGAAATCCCTGCAGCTTACTTCTAGTGCGCTTTGTATCTCCACTGTTGAGGATTCCCATATTCCCACATTTCAACCTTCAAGTCCTCAAAAAAATTTTTTTTTTCACAATGATTGAAAGATGAAGAAACAGAACTTCCATCTACATGACCACTGGAGATTCTGTGTTTAAAATTTGAAACAGTGGAGCTGTCAAATGTAATGTTTTCATTTGGTAAGGGGAAATTTTTATTCATATATTACACATTTTACTGATTTGAGCAAGATCTTTAAAGTTGAGAGTTTTTTACTTTAATAATATGATGATTATTGCTTATTACTAATTATAATATCCATTTTTGATGATAGATAATTATGCATGTCTAAGACTGTTTTCCTTAAGAATACATCAGCATGTCTCAAGGGTATGGAACTCAATAGCAGAGTCACTGTTGACCATCACTCACTCCCTGGGTCCTATCTCCACCCCCTCCAAAGTTAATGGATGAAAAAAAGTCATAATTTTTACATATTTGTACTGTAATTGCTTCTATTTATTCTTATTTTTCTACTCTCTGATTTATTTGTATGCTTCTGTATACATGAGTTAATCAAAGAAACTCTTTCAGAGCCAACTTTCTACCTCTTGGGGTTAAAGATGACAATTTTAAGAATTTGTTCTGGTTGTGAAATTCTATGAGTCATCTGATCAGGACATATAAGGAATTGTTCTTACTGTTGTTTGAATTAGTGAACGACAAAAGAGACTCTGGAGACTTCTCAAATGGGGTTGAAAGAACAGCAAGATAATGAAATATTGAAGCACTTTCTACAGGCAACAATGAGTGTGTCCTCAGCTATTTCAATTGCGCTCATTCCCATCATAGATGATGATTATACACTTTGCGCCCAAGGTAATGGGGTCTTTGCTAAGTTAAACTAGAGAGGTAGACTCCAGTAGTGACTAACCAAAGCTGTGTCTATCCCCAAGGCTTCCTTCTGGATGCTCAGCTCACATCCATCTCTGCCTGAGCTGGGATATCAGGAAGAGACTCATGTCTGATGCTGTCCTTTTACTGACAGATGCATAGACAGTATCAGAGGTCAGCCCTCAAGGATGTCTGTGGGCCAGCTGCATCTTCGGAATCACTGCAAGAGCATGTATAACTACAGAATCATATCTGGGAGCTGGGAGCTGCCCTTGAACGTATTTGTGGTTGGGAGGATACATGATGAAGTTTGCGCACCTTTCTTGTAGAAGGTATGGTCAGTGAAGGAAACAAGAATGGAACCATGGTGCAAGGCTGGGAAAACAAAAATTAACATAGTTTACTGCCTTTGTTACAGCACAATGTCTCTAATTGCTAAAAAGGTATTCTTTCGTCCATAAGATTCGTTCTGCAAAATCAAGACCTATTTCAGAGTAGGGCCAAGGGCTATAGACTCAAAATAGAAGATGCTGTTGCTCAGGAAGTTCCAAAGCAACACCTATCACGTTCAACCCATGGCGTAAATGAAAGGACAGGGAAACCGTGGGTCTCTAATGAGAGTTCAGTCTAATGAACTCTTCTCTGAAGAGATTTGCAATGGGGGCTTGGCCCCACGAACTGAGTAGCTAATTATAAGGACTGCCAGGGAACAATGGGTGATCTGCATCTCAGCTTCACGTTAGATTTGTCGTAATTGTGTTTGTC
The DNA here is from genome assembly GCF_903995425.1 of Onychomys torridus. NCBI lineage: Eukaryota > Metazoa > Chordata > Mammalia > Rodentia > Cricetidae > Onychomys > Onychomys torridus. Next base: position 18,929,540 of record NC_050457.1, on the reverse strand, counting down.
ATGGCAGCCAGGCAGAGGGCATGGAGACCAGCTGCAGCTTTCCAGAGAAACTCCAAGATGCTGCTCTGCAGGTTGGAGAAGGGGTGCCAGTTGTCAGCCACAGATGAACACTGTACCTCTAGTGTCAGACACGCCCAGGTGTCTCTGTGTCAGAGGCCAATGACCCTTGCCCTGGGCCGTGAGGTAGCCAGTTGTTCCAGACAACACTGCCTTTTCGGTTTTATCTCTCACTCAGCTGTTTCCCTTCAGTAAGTTGGGTGTCGGGCAGTGAGCTTCCAAGTTCCATGTCAAAATCATTTGATACAATTCAACATCTTTTCAAGATAAAGGTTCTCATCAGTCTTGAAGCTGATGACGCCGTAAGGCTCTTCTAATAATTAAGAAAAATCTCTTTGACTGTTAAGAATGGATTGTGGTGAGATGGCAAACGTCAAGGACATATCTAGGAAGGTATTATACTAGGTCAGGGAAAGATGAAATCTGATACTTTGGAGGCATCCAAAAAAAGGGAAACTATCTGGTAAATTAAAATTGACAGGGTATATTAGGAGATTGGCCATGGGGATGAGGGAAAATTACAAGGGTAGCATTCTGCTTGGTTAGATGGACAGAGCAGCCCTTACACAGAAAACTCAGAATGGTGGGAAATGTCCATTCTCCTCTGGAGGAACCCCAGTCTATGCCACAGGCCCCTAAGATCAACTAGAAGAGTCTGATATCTGTGGAAAAACTGTGTGATACCAATGGGCATGAGGTAATTCCAAGCATGTGAATAGATTTTAATATGTCAGAATGTCGATGAAGGATCTTCTGAACAGGTCTGAAGCAAATTAGTAGGAAGATATGCCAGCATTAATGCCAACCCCAGAGAACAGGTGAGAAAGTTATACTCTGGGGGCCTTTACAGCAAAGCATTTTAATATTATCTCATTTGGACATTGCTTTAGCCATGTGAGATAGGAGTTATTTTCCTCTTTTAGGTAACTGGTGTCCCAGTTTATCCAATTATCTGCCCAAAGCTGTTATAGTGAATGGGATTTCTAAATATAAAACTTCTGAAGCTGAAGATCCTGTAAGTCCCACTGAGAATCATTAGGAGAGCTGAATAGAAAACCTCTTTAGATCTCCGAATTAAGAAATAGTCTCCAACGCAACTGTGAAAAATGGGGAAGAAGCAGATATAAAGGTCATGATGATTGTCTTTAATATGACTTGACACAAGTTAGAATCACTTGAGTAGGGAGCCTTACCTGAAGAACTGTCCTCGCTTGATGGGGGAAAAGCCAGACAAAAATCATAAGGTGCAAAAATTCAAATATCTAAATAGATGAATAGATAGGACATGGTATTCACATATAATGGAATACTTTGTAGTCCAGGCTGGCCTCGAACTCACTGTTTCTCAGGAAGGCCTTCACCTGTGGCAGCCCTCCTGCCTCAGCCTCTTGACTCCTGAGCTTGCAGGTAGGTACACCATCCCCAGCTATCATTTATAGTTTTGAAGTTTTGTTTGTGAATCTTAGCATTTAATAGCCAAACTATCTTTCCAGCTTTATTATTCATATTTCAAAGGAAACGAAATCCCAACATATGCTACAAAACAGATATTTGAAAGCATGAAAGAAAAGGTTTTGTATAATTCTATTAATACAAAATTCATAATACATAAAGTTTATTGGTAGGTGGGGTAAGGGGAGCCTGGGGAGATTCTGTTTAGTGGACAGTTTCAGTCTGGGCTGCTGAGACTGATAGATGGTGGTGATGGTTGTCCATCACTGTATATATATTTAATGGTACTGAACTGTGTCCTTTAAATGGGTAAAGTGATAACCTTCTGTATGTTTTATCACAATGAAAATTGTCTTGAAAGTAAGCTTCCTGTGTTCAAGGATGAACTATGTCTTATTTGTCAGAACATGCCATTTGATGGTAGCGACATAAATTCAGTTTTATGTAGTGGTATCTATGTGTATTTCCTACAGAACTAAACAATCTGTTTGCATAAATTTAAATTGCATTTCCCTCTCTGATTTCCAAATAACAAGTTCAGAGATCTGCCATAAATGAACGGTGGAAAAAACAAAACAAAACAAAAACCTCTTCCCATACTTCCACATCCCAAGGCTTTCCGCCTCCTTCCTTAATGCTATGCCAGGAAGATTCTAGCATCTTGACTCAATTTATTGCAGATCCTTATTTTGCCAAAGTCTGAGGAAACCATCCTACTCTTGGATTGTTCCTTGCCAGGACATAGATTTAAGTCAAGGAGGAGAGCTCCGGCATCCCCAGAAGTCTCTGTATTATTCAGTTTTTTTTGTTTTTTTAAATTTTTATTTCTATTCTTCCCCAAGAGCCTCGAGACCTGGTGCCACAGGCATGGCTGGGCTCCTGCCCGTGTGCTTTAAGCAAGTCCTTTCATTTCCTCAATAAGAAGTTTTCTACTAGGGCCACACTTTGCCATCTGCTGAGCCAAGCCCTGTCTGTGATTGTGTTCCCGGAGTCGGTGAGTGGATGCAGGAGAGGGGTGGGAGAAGAGCAAGTGTCTACTCTGCAGGGCAAGACCTAGGTCCAGGGTCACCTAGCAGGATGAGCCTGATCCCCTGGATGGTTAAAATACAACCGGTGATTCAGCATTTTCAAACCCTGTCTCGGGTCTTTAAACCTTTGAGTTTTCCTAGCAGGATCCTGACTTTGAAAGAGGACACTGACTTTGGCTTTCATCCAGTCTCTTTCATAAGCATTATTGGATGGCTTAATTTTCAAGACAGAATCCCCTGAACCTGCAAAAGATGCCTCTTTCAACGTTGCCATGGAGACTTCTTTCTCAAGTCCCACTGCATTTGAGTAGTTAGTAAGCTCACCTGACTGTCATTTCCTTCTTTCAAGACTTCCAAAGCAATTCACAAGGCTAATGACTATTCCGTTCCTTACGCTGTGATTAACGTTGCCACCATATTGTTCAAATACCACAGCTACCATGTGACCTGGGGCTGCTTCTTCCACCTGTATGTGACCCCTGTCCTCCACAGGTAAAAGTCCTGTGTGGCCACTGCATCTGCACTTACTGTCCGCGATGGCATGCTCTTTCTGTCCCCTTACGACACCCCAACCATGGAGAGCCCAAAGGAAGGCATTTCTCAGCCTTTCCCAGCTGTGCACTTGTGCCTGCCCAGCAGCCATCCAGGGCATCACGGATGCTGGTGTCAGAGGAGTGTTAGCTAGAGTGACATCCAGTGTCTGGACTAAGACACCATCACTCTGTGTGAAGCTGGCCGGTGACGTCATGGAACTGTGACGGGATTGAGTGACTAGACTAAAGGGATGTGGATCTCACTGCTCATGGTTCTGGTAGCCTCTCCCTGGGATTAGCATTCTAAACATTCTCAGATGAGCCTTTACTTAGCCCATAGAAGTTGGAGGGCAATGCTTAGGTACGCTCACCAGAACAAGGATAAAATCTATTACGTAACAAATATTCTGGCTCCTTTTTACCTGTGTGGTGGTTCCGACCCTGAGCTTGGCCAAGTCTCAAGACCATGATCACAAAGCTACTTTTCAGAGAACAAAGGAGATGGCTTAGCAGGTATGTTAGAACACTTGCTGAGTAAGTATGAGGCCCTGAGTTCAAATCTCCAGCAACCAGGTGAAAAGCTGGGCATGGCTACAGGTATGTCTGTTACTGGGGTGTGAGGGTTGAAAACGGGATGTCTGGAGCTTGCTGACTATCAGCCTAGCATGGATCATGATAGAACAGGATGCCCAGTACACTCCTCAGGCTTCCATGTACACACACTTGCACATAAGTGTATATATGCTCCTGTCTCTCTCTCATACACACACACACACACATACACACACACACACACACACACACATACACACAAACACACACACACACTTCACAGTGGTCTAAGGTAGAAACTAGATTTAAGAGTCTTAAACTTGACTGCCTTTGCCATTAGCCAGATGGTAACTTAATAGTAACTTCATTTGCTAACTGTTTGCAGTGTAAAAACAGCTCAGATAGTTTCTTTGTTCAGTTATTCAACATGAATTATGTGATCTAATATAATATATTACTACTTTATTACTGGTAGGGCCTCCTGGTTTAAAGTATATCTTGTTAGGGGAAGAAAGACACACACCTGTTAGAAAGTCATCATGAGTATTTACCAGTGTTGAAATTACAGCTGTGTAAGGCTTTCCCAAGACATTATGGGAAATTCCAAACAGAACACACAGAAGAATGAAATAATCAATCCCATCTTCCCTTCAGCAGCATCTTCACCAAGATGCCAGAGGAATCTGGAATGCTAGGCATGTTTTTGTGGGTCGCCGGATGGTCACTGTAAGAGAGGAACATTTTTCTCACTCTTCTAATCACAGCTTGAGTGAGCAATCACATCACCTAGCTTGGAAATGGATTTTTTCCCTTCCCAAGTAGGTTTATTTGCTCAGGTTCCTGTTTGCCAGAGGAGGGCTGAGGGCCCGGGGCCAGGCATGAGGCACAGCTAGCTGTGCACACTGGAGAGAGCCGTGTCCTCCTGTTTCTTGGTAATTTGCTATAAATTGGAGCTGCTGATCCTCAGAGTTTTATCTAGTTCTGTTCTTCTCCTGTTGGAATAGCATTCATTTTTCTTGGCTGTGGGATACGGTCCGTGATCTTCGCACTGGCCCTCCCATTACTGGCTGGTGTTTCACGGTAACTGAGTTGGCATAACGTCACCCACCTTCTGCATATTTGACTCATGTTTTCATCAGCAGTGACTGCTCACTGTTTTCCATCTTAGCTCAGGGAAACCAGAAAAATATTGCTTTGAAATTGATTTCTTAAAGTATGCTTTTCTAATGAGATTCTTCTGTGACCTTGATTGTGTTTTCCCATCTCTCTTTTGTTTTCACACCGAGACTCAGTTGTTTTTGAAGTCTGGGGCACAGGGGGAACATGGGGGACTGTACTCTATGCTGATCAGAACCCATATGGGTCTCTGGGGTTTCATTAGTATAGAGTTATTTAGGGGAACTGCATTTAGAGGGATATTTTGGCAAACTGGAGTGTGTCGGGGGAAAAGCGAACAGGTTGGTCCAAGCAGTACACGATGAATAATTAACAGAGAGAAGCAGGCCTGGGTGAGACAATAGCTGTCTGCAAACGCTGTGCGGAAATACAGCTAGGACTGTGGTGGGGAAGTTAGTGGGAGGCAAGTTGCAGCTTATTATGGGATTGCATTAGAAGCAGTCCATGTTTAAGCTGTACTGACTCATGGAGAAGTGTGTTTCCCTCTTTAGAAGTTATATACAAAGCCAGTATACAAACATCGAGGCAGATATAGTGGATATGACTGAAGTCCCCCTTGGGAGGCTGAGTTAGGTAGGAAGGTCACTTGAGCCTGTGAGTTCCAGGCCAGCCTGTGTCACATAGAGACACGGTTTTGTTTTGTTTTTTTCTTTGCAGGTGTGTGTGTGTGTGTGTGTGTGTGTGTGTGTGTGTGTGTGTGTGTGTGTACACTTGTGTGTTGAGACCCTGGACATCATCACCCAAGTGCTATGCATCATTTTATTGATAAGGTCTCTCACTAGCCTATAACTTACTGAATAAGGATAGCTGGTTAGCCAGTGAGTATCAGGGATCTGTCTGTCTCCTCCTTTCCATCCCTGGGATTACAGTAGTTACCACCCTACCTATAAAAATATATATTAAAGGTTTTTGACAGTTTCATGCATGGACATAATGAATTTTAGTTGGCTCACCTCATCTGATTCTCCTCGCTCATTCCCCTTCTCCCGATGAAGCTCTTCTTCCCTTGGGTTTTCATGTCTTTTTTTTAAGTTTGCTGTGGGTGGGAGGTTACTCAGTAGAATAAGGGCAAGTTACCAGTGACTTCATCACTGAAGAATACCTCCCTTCCCCAACAACTGTTAATTGCTAACAGTTCCTCAAGGAGCATGGGGCATCATGGACTGCCCCTCTTCATTCATGATGAAGTGTTGATGAGCCCAAGCATCTGAAGGTATTGTTCAGATAAGCACAGCTTCTGTGAGTTTGTGAGTACAGTGCTGTGTCATATCCAGAAGACATCTTTGGGCGGCATGCCTTGCTGTTTTCTGGCTCTAACATTGCTTCTATTTCCACTTCAGTCACATTTCCTGAGCCTCGATGGCACTGATATAGCTACCCTGTTCACGGGGGAGCACCTCATTACCATGTATTCACAGCATTTTGGTCAGTTATGGGTCTCTACATTAACCTATACCCAGTGCAGGAAGCTTTTCTGACAAAGGCCCGGTATGGCACTAATCTTTGGATATAAACAAGAGGCCTTAGAAGATTGGTGACAACTGGACCCTATAGCAAAGCAGTAGTCCTAGGTTCCCTCCCTGTGTCTGTGACTTCCCAAAATACAGACTTTTGACAGGGTTCACAGAACCAGGGATAAGTTCTCTCCTGTGGAGTGGGACTCAATTCCAATCAGGAAGTGGTTGGTTACCCACATAACAGTCATACCTCTGTTGCACTAGACAGCGTTTCTTGTATGGCAGTTTGTAACTGTAGCTCGCAGGAGGCACAGCTGGATAGGACTGCTGATCATTTTTCTCTCCCAAAAGTCTACATAACACCCTCTGGAGCTATGAAAGCTATCCAGTAGGGGAAGAGGCTTCCAGCCTATCTCCAGCTTGATATCTCTATTATGCCCTGTGACCAATGTCTTTAGTTTTTTTTTTTTTTTTTTTAGCAATGGAGTATTACCATCAGGTTCTGGTGGGCAACCAAGAGCAATGGTGATAGCCTACATTCTTTTTTTTTATTTTTCTTTATTAAGAAATTTTCTACTCACTCCACATACTATCCACAGATCCCACGCCTCCTCCCACTCCCAACCCTCTTTCCCAAGCCACCCCTCATCCCCACATCCCCCAAATTGAGGTCTCCCATGGAGAGTTAGCAGAGCCTAGCACACTGAGCCTAGGCAGGTCCAAGCCCCTTCCCACTGCACCAAGGCTGTGCAAGGTGTCACACCACAGGCACTGGATTCCAGAAGCCTGCCCATAGGCCAGGGACAGATCCTGATCCCCCTGCCTGGGTGCCACCCAAACAGTTCAAGCCAAACAACCATCCTCCATATCCAGAGGGCTAGTCCAGTCCCATGGGGGCTCCACAGCCACCAGTCCACAGTTCATGGGCTTCCACTAGTGTGGCCGGTCATCTCTGCACGTCCTCCCATCATGATCTCCACATCCCTCGCCTGCAGAATCCCTCCTCTCTCTCATCAGTTGGATTCCTGGAGCTCAGCCTGGTGCCTGGCCATGGATCTCTGTATCTGCCTCCATCAGTCACTGGACAAAGATAGCCTACATTCTTTTGAGGGTGTCTCTGGGACATCCCTAACCGATGACTTGAATGGAGATACCCCACTTCTGGCACTGGGATTTTTGTTTTCTAGCTATGACTTCTGGGAAGGAATTATCCACCAGGAGGGAACCTCTGTTTAAAGCTTTTGTTGTTAGATAATATTGTTTAATCAACTTATAAAGTAGTAGGTTTTCATATGGCTTTTATACATATCCTTAATTTTGGCTACCCCTCCTGTGCACCTCCTCTTCTCTACCTTCCCAACCTGCTTAGACCCTCTCACCTCCCAGTATTCTCCTCCTTCACTATTGTGTACATGTGTTACATTTTAATTAATTATCCACCCTTTGATTGACATTTGAGCTGGTTACATTTCCTCACTCCTGTGATCAGAGGCACAATGAAAAGGATATGCAGGTATCTCTGATGAGTTCTTTGTGTAAATGTCCGAAAGTATTGACTATAGCTGGGTCCTATGGAAGTTCTGACTTTTGCTTTTTGAAAAACCTTCATACTGATTTCCATAGTGGTTGTGCAAGTTTACACTTCCATCAACAGTGAACAAGTGTTCCTCCTTCCTCACATCATCACTGCCATCAGTTTTATTGATTAATAGTCATCCTGATGGATTAATTGTAAATCTCACAGTAGTTTTTTATTTCCCTGGTGGCCAAGGATGTTGAGCACTTTAAAAAAGTGTTTAATTATTCATTTGTGATCTTTTGAGGGCTTGCTGTTCAGTTGGGTAAACCATGTTCTAATTGGGTTGTTTGTTTTCTTGATGACAAGATGGTTTAGTTGCATGTATATTTTGAGTATTAATTCTCTGCCAGATGTATATCTGGCAAAGACGTTTTCCCATTCTGTAAACTGCCTTTTTATTAGATTGATGTTTTCATTTACTGTATGGAAGCTGTTCAGGTTGGTGTTTTATCAACTTGACACCACAAACCTAGACATATCTTAGAAGAGAGAATCTCCACTGGGGAACTGCTTCCATCAGGTTTGCCTGTAGACAAGTCTATGGGGCATTTTCTTGATTAATGATTGATGTGGGAGGGCCCAGCCCACTGTGGGTAGTGTCATCCATAGGTAGATGGTCCTGGGGTTTATAAGAGAGCAAACTGAGCAAGCCAGGAAAAGCAGATTAGTAAGCAGCACTCCTCCATGGCTTCTGCTTCAGTTCTTGCCTATACTTGGGTGTTTCCACTTTCTACAATAGCATCATGCGCACGTGTGTGTGCATACACACACACACACACACACACACACACACACACACAGAGGTTCTCATACTGCAGTGAGCATGGGGCCACTCATTTCTGTGCCTGTTACAATAGTGGGGAGCTTCTGGGTACCATCTCTCTGGGAATTTCCTTCATCCCTTTATGACAGATTTTCTACTTCCTGTCTTTCTTTCTTTTGGTTCAGTCTTTCTGTTTAAGTGTTTTATTCTCTAGTAGTTTTCCTGAGAAAAGACACCAACAGAGCAAGTTAAAAGGACTGTGTGGCTCCAGTGACTTGATTCCAGCCTATGACAGACTGGTGATTTAGATGGATCTAGGTATGACCTCCCTTCATTCAGAATGTGGGCAACATTCCATTGCTTCCATCTTTTGATGCTGCTCATGAGAGAGATTCTGCAAGTGTGCTTTTCAGTCCTTTGCACAGGATGACTGTCTCTCAGTGCTGGGATTTTGTCCGGGTTGAACCTGTTTGTACCTGTGCATGCTGTCACAATCTCCATAGGTTCATAGGTGTAGCAGTCCTTTGGATCTAAAATTCCACAATAACGTATGTGATAGATTAGATTGCTCTTCACAGTATTTACTCCTCAGGGGCCAAAGAAATGGCTCTGCACATAATAGAACTTGCTGCTCTTACAGAGAAGGGAAGGCGGCGGGGGGGGGGTGGGGGTGGTGGGTGGGGGGGGGGGGTGTTCAGTTCCCAGCACTAACAGTGGTGGCTCACACCTGCCTATAACGCCAGCCCCAGGGAATTGGGCTCCCTCTTCTGGTCTCTGTGGGCATCTGCACATTCATACAAACAGATACATGGACACACACAGAGAACATAAATAAAAATAAAATCTTGAAGAGACTTATTCTTTTTTGTGTGTATCAATGTTTTACTTGCATGTACGTGCACCGTGTGTGTGTGTGTGTGTGTGTGTGTGTGTGTGTGTGTGTGTGTGTGTGACACCTGCAGAGACCGGAAGAGAATGTTGGATCCCCTACAACTGGAATTATAAATGACTGTGAGCAGCGGTCTGGGCGCTAGAAATCAAACCCGGGTCCTCTGGAAAAGCATGCTGTGCTCGTAACTGATGAGCCATCTCTCCAGCCCCCCAAAAGTAAGATCTTGAAAATATCTATCTCTGCTCCTGTCTCTGTCACTTACATTGGTGGAATGACTTCCCTACTCCTAGCTCTAGGCCTGGCCACTTGGCTGACTTTGTCATTATGAGGAGGGCAGCTGAAGAGCCAGCAGAGGCTTAAAAAGCACACATGTGCTGGGGTTTATTCTCTTCTATTTATGCCATCTGAACAGAAGAACATGCTGGTAGTCCAAAGAGGAAGATAAATAGCATGTGAAATAAAGCCAGTTAGTTCTAGCCAAGCTAAGCCTGCATCAGAGCCCAGCTGAGCCCAGGCTGCAGCTGCCAACACTCAGCTGATTCACAGGTCACTGAGAATGTATTGCTGTTATTTTAGGCCACCGTGGTTTTGGATGTTCTCCACATGGCATTTTGTGAGAATAGCTTTGGGTATTGGACATTGGTACCTTATTGGCATGAGAAACTGATAACAATTATGTGAGAGAGATACAAAAAAAAAAAAAAGCAAAAAAAAATGGCTTTAGTTTGGGAGACTCATGGGCATAAGCAAGCTGTGATATGAGTTAGGAAGGAAATGGCTGTCTGTGTTATTAAGGGAGGGATGAGGTATTTTCAAAAGTAGCAAACTTGGAAATTGGAATAGATACCGTAAATATTTGAATTTGTGTTGAAAGATGTCCAGGCAAAGGGGTGAAACTGAGAGCTAGCTGTCATCAGCTGCATGTATATTAAAGATCCTGTTCATCAGAGAGAAAAGCGTTTAGGAAAGAGCTAGTTTCGAAGGGAAAATGTACACAGACTGGAAAGAATCCAGGGAATTCTGGGATTGCTGAGTTCAAAAATAAGGCTTCTTTATCTTGGGCCATTTGAGGGACTAAATGGAAACCTGCTATGGGAGAAGTCCCCTAAAATAGATACACGTATGAACAGAATCTAAATGGAGTCACCCAATAACAGGTGAGACAGAGCCCCAACCAGACAGGCATCTCTTGCCACCCAGTGAAACCTCCAATGCCAGGAATGGGTTACATCTTGTTGAATTTTTGGCCAAAAGGGCTCCCATGGAGACCCCCCCCCCCCGAAACCTCAGGCATTTGTCAAGACTTTTGGTGGCTCCTCACAAACTGATAGTAAGGCCCTGGGAACCACGAGGCAGAAGCAGAAGTGGCCTTGCATTCTATGATTTCTAATGACCCACTGATTTTTTTTTTTTTTTTTTTTTTTGCTTTGTGTTTCTACACCTCTGGACTCCTCAAGGTTAGAGGTTCTATTCCTCAAATAAAACATGCTCTTGACACAAAAGACATGCAGCAATGGCCTCATTGTGCCACAATCTGTAATTTTTGAGATGGGGTCTTGCTATGTAGCCTAGGCTGGTCTCAACCATGACCTTCCTTCCTCAGCCTTGTAGGCGCTAGGAGTTTAGGTGTGGTGGTTTGAACCAGAACTGCCACCCACAGGCTCATGTAGTGGACACTTGTTTCCTCAGCTGACAGTGCTGTTTGGGAAAGTTATGGGACCTTCAGGAAAGAGAGCCTTGCTGGAGGAAGTGTATCCCCGGGGGAGGGCCTGGAGATTTGATAACGTGGCCTCACTTCCTGTTCTCTTTGCCTACTTCCTGTGTGCTGATGAAGTGTGACCGGTCTGCTTCTCAGCTGCCAGGCCAGCTTCATACTTCGGCTGCCAGGCCTTCACCACAGCTGTGGACTGTATCCCCTCTGGGACTGTAAACCAGAACAAACCATTTCCTTCCCTAATTTGCCCTTTTCAGAGTATTGTTTGTTTGTTTGTTTGTTTATTTATTTATTTATTAGCTTAGGATCAAACCCAGGGCCTTATGCTTGCTTGCTAGGGAAGCACTCTACCAGTGAGCTAACTCCCCAACCCCAGAGTCTTGTGTCACAGCAACGGAAAGGGAACTGACACTCAGACTATACCCCCATATTTGTCTGCGCTTTAGACCGTTTGTAACCTAAGGCCCACAGGTCAAAAGAGGAGCAGGATTCTGGCAGAGAAAATTGATTTTTGGTCAGAAATAAGATGTGGGACTACTTGTACACAATGTGGGGAGAAAGGAAGGCACATGTAAGTCACTTGGAGTGCTCCTCCTGAGCATCTTTTCAAATCTCATCCTCTACTTGTAAATAGACACCCCAATCAACTGGGCTAAAAGGCTGTTATTACCAATGGCTAAGACATTTCTGGAACGATGGTAAATCACCAGAAGAGCCACCAAGAACTTCAGAACTGAGAGTGAGGGATCTTAGACTGTGTGGTACAAGAATAAATATTGCTTGTGAGCTCAAGACAAATAATAGCACCAGACATCATGGTCATCATTGGAAGACAGGCCCATCAAAGTCATGGACAGTTGAACCTGTGCAGGAAAAATATGGATTATCTCAATCACAGAGGTACTACTCATTTGTCCCTTTAGGAGAATCTGCCATGGAGGCATAATTGATTGACGGCACCAGGTTTCGGCCTTTGGCTCTACCACAATGTGGACAGAGGCCATGTTTCCTTAGATTACACTGGCCAATTATTGGATAAGATGCTGGTGCCAGGCTGTGCTTGCCCCTTACGGGACCCTCTAATGAACATTTGCTTCAGAGGCTCCCCTTTGCTGTGGCTGAGACTTTCTCAGAACAGTGTTGGAGTCTGAAGCATTTCCTAGTCTGGTCTGTCTTTGCTGTTTCCTGGGAACTGACCTGCACTTCGGTCTGAGACCTCTCCCACCTGCTCTTGATCTCTATCCCGTCACCCTTTACAGGTAGTTCTCTCTGTAAATCTCTTCCGAACCCATTCTCATATAGACATATGCTCAAGAAAATCCAATGCTATAAATGCCTTGTGGCACTTTATGCCACTAGCTAATTGATTCTGCATGCATTGTTTTCATTCACTGTGCTAAACGGGAGAGACTCTTCAGTTGGGGAACTTCTGACTTGCAGTTGGAGGAAATATGTGTTGCTTTTGAAAACCTTCTTTCCAAATTTCTCTTTATGAAAGTCCTAGGAGTTGAATGTCGGACATCAGGATCAAGCTTCTACTTTTTGACTTTCTTGTCTAGCTCTCATGTCTTTGTCTTTGTCTTCCAGCTTTGTTTTCTAGAGACTTCCACGATGTCATCATTCCACTTTTTGTCCTTCACTTCTAAGAGCCTGGTACTGTGCTAGTTATTTCCTTTCCAGATGATGTCATTTTCAACCTCATGAACGCAACCCCCGCATCTATTTAAGGATGGTGTATTAGTTTCTTTTCTTGTTGCTGCAACCAAATACCCAACAAGGAGCTATGTGAAAGAACAAATGTTTATTTTTGTCCACAGTGTGAGGACACAGTGCACCAAAGTAGGGGAGGGGTGGAGACACAGGTGGTGACTCCCAGATGTGGCTGCAGGAGTGTGAGGCTGCTTGTTCACATCTAGGAAGTTCTGGGAGCAGAAAGTGAGGAGTGTTCCTATTAGTTTGGCTCCCCCAACCCTTCCCATCTTATTTAGTCCAGGATCTCAGGCAGTGGATTGATGTGTGGGTTCCCCCAATCCCTGTTAACTCTTGTCTGGAAACGTCCTCAGACATGCTCAAAGGATGCTATGGTGATTTGAATTAGAATGGCCCCATAGTCATATATCTGAATGTATGGTTTCCAATTGGTAGATTGTTTAGGAGGGATTAGGAGGTGTGGCCTTGTTGGAGAAGGTGTGTCACTGGGGGGTGTGGGCTTTGAGGTCTCAAGAGCCCACAGCAGGCTCAGTCTCACTCTCTTTACTTCATACTTAGAGATCAGATGTAAGCTCTCAGCTGCTGCTCTGGTGCTGTGCCTGTGTATCTCTTGCTGTGCTCCCCACTGTGATGATAAGGAACTGACCCTCTGAAACTGTAAGCACACTCAAATTAAACGCTTCCTTTTTTTTTTTTATTAAAAAAAAAGATTTATTTATTTATTATGTATACAGAAGAAGGTGCCAGATCTCATTACAGATGGTTGTGAACCATTATGTGGGTGCTAGGAATTGAACTCAGGACCTCTGGAATATCAGTCAGTACTCTTAACCTCTGAGCCATCTCTCCAGTGCCTAAATGCTTCCTCTTATAAGTTGCCTTGGTCATGATGTTTCTGCCCATCCATAGAACAGTAACTAAGACAGATGCCTTGATAATAGCCTGCATATTTATTTATCCAATCAAGTTGACAACCAAAATTAACTATTACAAGCCTATCATTTGTCCTCTTGATGCCCAGATACATTACTTTAAACCAAGATAGCCCAGCCCTGGTCCCCAAAATCTCATAGCCATTTTACAATGTAAAAATGCAATCAATCCAGCTTCCAAAGTCTCATAGTCTTAACAGTATCACACCGTTCAAAAGTCACAACGGAACCTTGGAAATACATCTCTCGGTGCTTGTTTTTCATGAGTGTGTCCCAGAGGCTCTCCCTCTCAGCCATTCTCTTTTCAAGTGAACTTTGTATCTTACACCTTCCAAGAGCCGTTCTTGCCACCAAAGCACCCTTCCTTTTGCCGCAGGATAAAGCTGGAAGTTTCTCCTTAATGGACCCTCTCTTTAACACTTCCCACTCTGTCTGCAACTTTTCATGATTTTTTTACAGGATCCGAGCTCATTCCTTGCCAAACGTTTTTCATATTTTCTGCTTTCTTGTGCTGTAAATCTGGGTAGATGCAATAAGCAAGGACCATATTCCACCACCTGAATGTTAGACTGTCTAGGAATTTCCTGTCAGAAAAAAAAAAAAATGAGTTCATTACTTTTGGATTCGGCTTCACTCAAGTTTTCAGGACACAGGCAGAATGTAGCCAGATGATGCTAGGATGTGGCTCCTTTAATGTGATTTGAGACAAAGGGTTCTCCTGGCCTGACATGCGTATCTAGTTTTCATTTTATTTGTGGCTTAAGGAGAGACAAAGACAATTATTTGTGCATCGCCTTAAAGAGGGAGTCCCCCCTGTTATTTTCATGTAAAAGGGTGAACGCTTACTCCATGGCTGGTGTATGACTCCCAAGGAGAGCCTGACCAAGGAAGGATAGAAACCATCAATGAGGGCACACATGAACGCAGCTGGATTGAAGTGTGGTCAGGCTGGGAGAGAGGATACTTCCAATGACCTATTGAGAAAGGGGCTGAGAACTACACAGCTGGGTTGAGAATGGTCTCCAGCAGGAAAGGATGTGAGGAGTTCAGTGTGGATGGCTGCCTGGGCCAGAGTCAGAGCAGAATCACGTTGTCTGGGTTTCTGTCCAAGATTTCTAGTAGCCATATTAGTATGTCTTGGTGTTTTCATTTGAGGATAAATGGCTGTGTGATTCTTAGCATCTTTATGTAGAGTAGAAAACACCAACAATCAAATTTTAGTGTCTGGAAGTATCCCTAGTATACCTGCAGGAAACACCTGGTGATGGTTAATCTTAATCTCAAGTGTCAATTTAATGAGATATAAAATCACCTGAGGGATGGGGCTCCTGGTATATGTATGGGGAAATTATCCTTTTTTTTTTTTTTTTTTTTTTTGAGACAGGGTTTTCTCTGTGTAACAGTTCTGCCTGTCCTGGAACTCGTTTTGTAGACCAGGCTGAGCTGCAAACTCACAGAGATCCACCTGCCTCTGCCTCCTGAGTGCTGGGATTATAGACACACACCACCACTGCCTGGTGAATTATCTTGATTAGATAACTGGGGTCAGAAGATCTGCCCACTGTGGGTGGCATCATTCACCAAGCTTAGGTCCTGGACTGTATGAAAAGCAGAAAGGAAGCTGAGTACAAACATTCATCATTCTTTTCATCCTGAATGAAGATGCCATGTGAACAGCTGCTCATTCATCAGTCTCTTCTTACTGAAAGAAGATGCCTATGAACAGCTGCTCATTCATCATTCTTTTCTTCCTGAAAGATGCCATGTGAACAGCTGCTCATTCATCATTTGCTTCTTCCTGAATAAAGATGCCATGTGAACAGCTGCTCATACATCAGTCTCTTCTTCCTGAATGAAGATGCCATGTAAACAGCTGCTCATTCATCATTCTCTTCTTCCTGAATGAAGATGCCATGTGAACAGCGGCTTCAAGATTTTGCTTCCTTGACTTCCCTGCCATGAACTGTGAGCTGAAATAAACTCTTCCTGCCTTACATTGTTTTTGCCAGAGTATTTCACTATAGTAGCAGGAAAAACAACTAAGACAGACTTCCTTTCAAAATGTTCATGTTAGATTCTCGTGTGAACTCTTCTTTGCCCTCATATTTTATGGATTTTGTCCAACTGGAGAATTTTCTTCCTGCAGGAGTAAAATTATATATATATTTACATATATATACATACACACAATATATATATGTGTGGTGGGATGACGTCATTAAATCACTCCAGAGTCCCAGTAGACCTAGGAAGACAGCGAACCCTCAGCCTCACCACTCATCACAAATGTGTTGCTCACCCCAGAAAACATTAAAAATGAGAATGGATACCCAGATACCAGAGAAGACACTGTCTACTTCCTCCTGCCTTTCTGTCTTTGTAATGAGAAAAATTTCAAAGCAAGGATCTGAACATTAGTGTGACAAATCCACAGGCATTTATGGGGTCAGGACTGAACATAGAAAATCAGTGTCAGCCTTGGACCCTAGAGTTTTCCCTCTCTGCTCCATCCCACCCTGATGCTACCAGTGTCTCCCTTTCCCAATGACCTTCAAGCCTTCATTCATTGTTAGGTCTGAAGCTGATGATGTCAGGAGTTTTCACAGGCTAGTAACATGGCAGGATTTCTGCCACAGATTTTGTATGTTTTGAGTGTTACAGTTACGCTAGGAATCTCAGCTTGAGAATCCCTTCCAGAAAAATGCTTTCCAAAAAATGCTTTCATTTTTAGAATATATGCTCATCCAGAGTCTACTGTGATGATTATCAACACTTTCTTATTTTCCACTATTAATTTGTTTATCAAAGGCTCTCCATGGCGTTTATTTAGGGAAAACAGATGAGTTCCGAGTGCTCACTTCCTAACTGAAATGACTCATGTTTTGGGAAGCCAACACAGGGAGAAAATAACTTACTGTTCCCACTTCATTTTTTGTTTGAGACAGAGTCTCATGTAGCCCAGGATAGACTCAAATTTACAATGTAGCTGAGGTTGGCCTTGAACGCTTCCTCCACTTTCCCACGATGATGATGGTATGTGCTATCATACCCAGCTTTATTTTCATCCTCTCATTTCCTTCTACATGCTGCCATTTCCCATGATCTATAATATTTTCCCACTTTGTCTATCCACCAATCTAAAATACTGTATAAAGATAATTCTTGTTTTTCTTAAACATTAACCATAATCTAAAAATGAAGAAAACCTGAGGACTATAGCCGTTGGAACAAAACTTTTAACATTGGCCAAAGCAATTCATTTAGAAACTTAGAAGTGAACGTAGAGGATGAAGTTGTCATAGGTGACACTAATGATTTACTACCCACCCAGGGTTGCAAAAGCAGCGAAGAAATGTCAAAGCATTCATTAAAATGCCTCCAGCTTCCCTCTTGGAAACAAGCTGTTAGTCAACCTCAATCACGATCTTTGTGAAAGAAAATGCCACACAAAAGGGCTTTGTAGCTGGAGAGTTTCCTCTCCCGTCCCACCAAGCTCCGACAGTCTGACAGCCCATTTATAAAATAAACACACTGACCCTTATATTATTTAAACTGTTTGGCCTAATGGCTCAGGCTTCTTGTATCTTAAATTAACCCATTTCTATTAATCTGTAAGTTGCCACGTGGCTCGTGGTCTACCAGTACCTTACATCTCACTTGTCATGGCGGCAGCTGGCAGTGTCTCTCTGCCTTAGCCTTCTACTTCCCAGAATTCTCCTCTCTGCTTGTCCCACCTATACTTCCTGCCTGGCTACTGGCCAATCAGTGTTTTATTTATTAGCCAATCAGAGCAACACATTTGACACACAGAACCTCCCACAGCAGGGCTTTAAAACCCCAGCTGTAAACACCTAGCTGAGAACATAGAACCTCTGAGCTTTGCAAGGGGTCTTCAGCGGCTTCGTGGACTGAAGCGCCTTCCCTTCCCTTGTGGTTTTCTGTGGGCTCCTGGAAGCTAAGTCACTATCTGTTTATCACATCTGCCCATTGGCCACAAATGCAGTTGAGAACCCAAGATGAGGGCAAAGTCCCAGGCGAGGCACACCTATAGGACTGAGCTACTGAAATAAGATGCTGTCACTAAATTCCCGGGCACTTTGTTAGGTAACAACAGACTTCAAGCCAATGAACCTACCAATCTAAGACTTCCCATCTTAAGAATGATTTTTTTGTTGTTTCATTTATTTTCAAGGCAGAGTCTCACACTGTAAGCCTAGGCTGGATGTAAATCCAACAAAATTCTCCTGCCTCTGGAGTTCTGGAATTACAGGTGTGAGCCACCCTGACTGGCTCAGAATTCCCAACTTAACAATTCTTAAAATAATTCTATTGTATACCTCCTTTCCTCTGTTCTGTATGTCCCTTCTTTAGTTCTTATGGGTGTCCTCCTGTCATTGGGAATCTTAAGTTCTTACTTATTTCCACATTTCCGTGCTTTGGTGCCTGTTCTGAAACTCACTCTGTAGCCCAGGCTGGCCTTGAACTCACAGAGATCCGCCTGCCTCTGCCTCCTGAGTGCTGGGATTAAAGGTGTGTGCCACCACCACCTGGCTCTTGTCTTTGTTTTTGAAAAATGGTCTCACTATGTTGCCCACCCTGGTCTTGAACTCTTGGGTCACGTAATCTCTCACCTCAGACTCCCAAACGCCTGGGCAACTGCCTTATTTTCATAGGCTCTTGTTTTGTTTTCTCTTCCTTTTTCACAGATCATTTAAAGCAGTCTTATTTCATAGTCACCTGCAGACTTCTCTTCCTGAGGCATTACTTTTCGATGAACTAATTTCCAGTTGATTTTATGGCCTGACTCTCCGGTGACTTCCCGGTGTAGTTGGGAGTCTTTAGTGTGAGTTTACTTAAAGCTGGGATTTTCCTGGTGAGGACCGGCACGGCTTGAGTTGTCAGAGTGTGCCTTCATTTTGCCTCTGGTTCTTCTGCTGGAGTCCTCAGCTGGGTCCAGTGTGTCTTCTGCACTCAGTCTTTCAACCTCACAGGAAATTCTGATCTCATGGCATGTAAGATTCTATTCATTCAGTACTCAGGGCCAATAGGAGAAACTGTTAACATTTGTCAGTTGGTCTCTTTGATATACCCTTTTGCACCTCATTGAGGCTTGATTGATGTAGAGTAAATAGTAAATATTTAAAGCATACACTGTGATGAGTTTTGACAGAGGTATTATGTTAGCTTTCTATTACTGTAACAAAGTAACTGAGGCAACCAATTAAAGATGATGACAGGTTGATTTTTGTTTATTTAATGTGCTCTGTCTGCCTGTATGCCTTTGTGCCAGAAGAGGGCACCAGATCCCACTATACATGGCTGTGAGCCACCATGTGGTTACTGAGAATGAGTTCAGGATCTCTGGCAGAGCAGCCAGTGCTCTTAGTGGCTGAGCCCTCTCTCCAGCCCCCAACAGGCTGGGTTTTGGCTCACAGTTTAGAGGTTCGTGTCTGTGGTCAGTGAGCCACACTGGTGTTTGGGCCTGTGGTGAGGCAGTACATCAGAAATGGGCTGCAGGGTGGAGAAATCATTCCCTTTACTGAGGTCAGGAAGCAAAAGAGAGAAAGAGAAGAGGTCAGAGTCCTGATATCCACTTTCTGGGAACAGTGACACATGACCAGAAGAACACAGAGTAGGCCCTGCCACCTCATGGTTTAAATACCCTGCAGTATCACAGGGGCTGGGACAAAGCCTTTAACTCATGCCTCCAGACTGGCACATGTTTCTACTCACAGACCTTTACTACATTTAAGGTCTCTTAGTATTGCATTTCACAGTCCCCTTTTGGCCTTCAACAATTAGCAATCAGTGTGTAGCTTGGTCTGTTTGAGGGTCCCCTGACAGTGGGATCAGGATCCATCCCTGGTGCATGAGCAGGCTTTTTGGAGTCCATTGCCTATGGTGGGACACCTTGCACAGCCTTGATGCAGGGTGAGGGGCTTGGACCTGCCTCAGCTGAATATGCTGGGCTTTGTTGACTCCTCATGGGCCATACCTTTTTGGAGAAGGGGATGGGGAGGGGGAGGGGAGGCTGAGGAGGACCAGGAGGAGGGATGGGGGGGGGAATCTGTGGTTGGTATGTGGAATGAATAAAAAAATAAAAAATTACTAATCTGCTTTATATTGCTGTGGATGAGGGCTTTTTTTTTTTTAGAATTGCATGTGATTTTGGGGGGAAGGGATGAATGGCTGCTTTCATTCAGCAGTTTCTCAAAATAAAGACAAGTGTACATTAAAAAAAGCATTCATTCATTCATTTTGTGTGTGTGTGTGTGTGTGTGTGTGTGTGTGTGTGTGTGTGTGTGTGTGTACCACAGCATGAATGGGAGGTCAGAGGATCTCTTGTCATGTGAGTCCTAGGAATTAAACTCAGGTCATCAGGCTTGGCAGCAGGTGCCTTTACCCACTTAGCCCATCAGCCCCATATAGGGACAATTTAAAGCATATTGGAAGTGCTGACAAGCAAGCACATAATCTATAACTCATAAATGGGGGATGAGGGAGTCTGCGGCAAGCAGGTACCATTCAGCACAGATTTCCAAATGGAGCCTCTTTGTTTTTCCCTTTTTGGTTCCCAGCTGCTGTGTGCCGAGCATCATTTTCCCTAAGAATCTCCCCTCATGGAATCCATATTGTTCATTTTGTGACCCTTCCTGAAGTTCCTCTAATGACGTGTGTGTGTGTGTGTGTGTGTGTGTGTGTGTGTGTGTGTGTGTGTTCGTTTATGTACAGGTGCCCATGAGATGGCTAAAAGACATATTCAGGTGTCATCTTCGGTGATGCCATTATCTCGTTTGAGGCAGGATCTCCTATCGACTTGGAGATTACCAATTATGTGAGATCCCAAGGGTTCTCCTTCCCAGCCCTGGGATTACAAGCTCACACCCCTGTGCCTGACATTTTTATGTGGGTTCTGAGGATCAGACTCAGTTTCTCATGCTTTCCAGGCAAGCACTTTCTCACCTGAGCTCTTCTTAGCCCGATGACAGCCCTTTGGATGACTAAACTACCCACTTAAGGAGAGAGCATCGCTAAGAATTCACGAAGGCAGTGGCTCAGTGAGCTGTCTCTGTCCCAACACTCATCTGAGGTGGGTTTCAATAGGAGGTGGAGGTTTGTGTCCAGGAGGTGGGCTCTAAGACATACTGAAGCTCAGGAGGTGGAGTCTATCGGGAGATTTGAAGGAGACACATCCCGAGAGATGTATGTAGGGCAGCTGTAGGGTTACAGAAAGGTCAGATACTAGAATAAAGACCCAAAGAAGACTGTGAAGGGCAGATAAAGCTGTGGAACAAAACAGCACGCCATGTTAGGAATCCCCCTGCTGGGGCTGGAGAGATGGCTCAGCAGTTAAGAGTCCTGGCTGTTCTTCCAGAGGACCACATGGTGGCTGGCTCCTAGGACCATCTGTAACCCAAGTCTCAGGGGATTTGAGGCTCTCTTCTGGCTTCCTAGGGCATCAAGTATGCACATCACACACAGACATATGTGCAGGCATGACACCCATACACATAAAAGAGATTAAAAAAAAAATTAAAGGTCATTAAAAAACAGACTCTCCCTGCTGAGAGCAATTGCTAGTCTATCTTCTTTTTGTTTGTTTTTTTTAATTACCTTTCATTTATCTTGTGTGTGTGTGTGTGTGTGTGTGTGTGTGTGTGTGTGTGCCTCAGAGCATGTGCAGGAGTCGCAGGACAACATGAAGAGTCAGCTCTCTTGTTCTGCCGAGTAGGTCCCAGGGATTGAACTTAGGTTGTCAGACTTGGTGGCAAGCACCTTTACCTGCTGAGCCATCTCACTCTTCTCAGAATAAGAGAATTCTCGCTCTCTAAACCCAGCCAATACCATTATTGCCCTGTGGATGAAACTGACTCTTGCTGGCTGGACCAGGAAGCCCAGTATCAGCTACAACATTGGTTCTGTGAGAAAATGTACCCAAACATCAAACTGGATGATCTACAAAGAAAGTTTTAAACACTCCCCATTATACTCCAAGGAGTCTTTAGGCATGTAAATCTTAGTTACAGCGAGCTGTATTATAAAGGAAATATTTTCACAGAGATAACTCTTTTAATCTATAGGTAATATAGGTCATTAAAGCATTCTGCTCAGACTTGGGGCCCATAAGTGGAGGATGTTATGGAGAGATTGGAGTGGAGCCAGGGGAGACAAAGTGAATAATGAAAGGTTTTGAAATACAGCCCTTCAGGGAAAAGTCTCCATTAGCTCAGAAGAGAGAGGTGTGCGTAGACTGACTATCAGCCTTCACACTATGGAGGGATGCTACATTATTGACACCTAGTTGTCTTTTCTCTGTCCACAGAGGGCAGTATCGAAGGAAATGAGTTTAAAATGCAGAGGAAGGGATTTAGGCTGGTCATCTGCAACCCAAAGATCAGAGACCCACTCCAAGTACTCAAGAGGCCATCTCACTAGAGAGCAGCTCATTCCTGGGACTCTTTTTGATTTCTCTGATTATTTGCATGTCAAGTTCATGTAGACCTGCTCACCTGCTTACAGGTGTTATTTGTTATATTTGTAAACTGGTGAGCTGGGTCCAAAAACACCAAGTATGAAGTGGATTGAAGTGTGAACAATCCACACAAGAGTAGTTTCAGCCTTCAGCCTGTCTTTGACAATGCTGCCCAGAGGAGAATGGGGTCTGGAAATAGGGTGGTTGGCAAGATTGTTGATTCATCTCTGTGATACAGTTGGTACAATTGGGCCACATCTCAGGTCTTGTGGGGGCACTTCTTGGCAGTCAGTATGTGTTCAGGGGAGTGTGGACAACCCAGAAAAGAACAACCAAGACAGAGAGAAGAATCTAGCAACTGGGTCACATGGGACTAGTTGCAGGAACTGTGTGTTGCCTGGGAGGTGGAGGGGGGGGGCAGGAAAGAAGCTGTTTGCAAAGATTTTCAAGGGCTTTCAGGTGGAGAGGAGATTAGAACGGTTCTCAGAAGTTCCAGAGGGCCAGCGTGGGGGCAAGGAGCCCAGGTTGCAGGGACAGAATGTCAACCAAGAAGGGAGCAATTATAATGATTACAGATGATCAAAGGGATTACGGTGTCTAGTGACGTAGGAAATACTTGTGCAGAGATTAGCTATCGAAAGAACACTGGAGGGGGAATTCTGAACTTTTTTTTCATCTTGTTAATCAGATAAAACT
The DNA here is from genome assembly GCF_903995425.1 of Onychomys torridus. Taxonomy (NCBI): domain Eukaryota; kingdom Metazoa; phylum Chordata; class Mammalia; order Rodentia; family Cricetidae; genus Onychomys; species Onychomys torridus. The sequence continues at coordinate 18,906,526 of NC_050457.1, read as the reverse complement.
TTTTTTTTTGTTGTTTTTTGAGATAGAGATCCAGCAAGAAGCCCAAGCTGACTTTCGACTTGTAATCCTCCTGCCTCAGTCTCTCAGGAGCACCGGCATCAGAGGCACAGGGATCACCACCACACCTGGCTCAAATGGAACTTCTTGGACAGTGACGGGTTTAGCAGAAGTCTTTTTGTCTTGCAGTGCTCCAGAGGGGTGAGCCTCGCAATCTTAACCACTAGAGGGACTCAGGGCAGCAGCATTGCAGGGCCACCATCCACTCTGCCGTGAAATCACAAACGCTAGCCCTGGTTTGGTCTCCACAGTTCTGTGGCCCTGCCCTATCTTCCTCGTAAATCTTGCTGGAATGAAAAGATCTTATTAAACCCATCAACTTCCTAGAGGCCTCTGTACATGAGGAACACTCAGGGCTATTTACCATCTATTCAATGTTCCATTTGTAAACTAAACAGGCCTCTTCTAGGAATCCAAGCACTTCTTAAATAACAACAACAAAAAGAATTAAAACCTGTGAATTTAGAAAATATAAAAATTTGCAAACATTTAAGCATTGCTTTATACATGCATTTACATGTGCACACACATATATGTACATAAGCAGGTATATGAATAAATATATATATCCATATACATGTGTACAATACATATATATGTATGTATATATGTATATATATATATATATATGTATATATATATATTCTTCTAAAATCACAATATATCTGAAACTCTTAAATGCTATAAATTTTCTATAGGCAGAAATGCACGTGCAAACCATCAGAATGCTGCATACATGAAGTAAGCGGTGGATCTGGCTATGCAGTTGAGATGATCTCCCCGCCCCCACCAAAAAAAAATATTGACGGAGCCACCTGGTTTCTTCTTGGTGCTTACAGTAAAATGCTGGGGGGCACAAAAGGCACTGGAACTCAATTATCTTTGAAAATCCTCAATCCTTGCAGAAGCAAAAAGATGCAAAATTACGAACTTTCCCTGGGGCGCTAGCGAGATGGCTCCATGGTTAAGAAGAGCATGTGCTGCTTTTACAGAGGACCAGAGTTGGGGGTCCCAGTATCTGCTTCCCTTGGTTCAGAAAATCCTCTAATCCCAGCTCCAGGGGATCTGTTCATGTGGGCACTTAACTCACATACATAGGTCCGCACACAATAAAAATAAAAATAAAGTCCAGGAGGGTGCACGCCTTTTTAATCCCAGCACTTAGGAGGCAGAGGTAGGCAGAGTTCTATGAGTCTGAGGCCAACCTGGTCTATAGAATGAGTTCCAGGACAGCCAGGGCTAGGTAGAAAGACCCTGTCTCAAAACAACCAAATAAAATAATGAAAACTTAAAAATAAAAATAAAAAAGAAAGAAATTATGTTGGAGCAAGGAATTCAAATGGAGGGGGGAAATCCCCAAAGGAGATTGAACAAGTTTCGTTAAAACTGCAGAGAGGTCAGGCACATGCAAGCCTTCCCAAGACACAAAGCATAAATGAAGTCCACAGTTTCTGTCTAGCGATGACGTCATTTGGAAGCTCAATGGCGCCGTCCTTCAACCCCTTGGCAGGAACCCACATAGATAAAGAAAGGCTCAATTCAAAAAGAGCTGTGGACACCATACTAGGTCAGATCAGGCTTTCTCTTGACCATTGCCAGCAGTCTACAGAGGATGTATCATTGTGGATTTCTGGGGACCTCTCCAGCACTCTGCCTATTCCTGTTCTCATGTGGTCATCATTTATCATGGTCTGTTATTCCTTGTTCTCCCTTTCTGTTCTTGATCGAGCTGGGATCTCCTGCTCTCCTAAGCTTTCTTTCCCTCAAACCTTGCCCTTCATTACTCCCACTGTCGTCCAGGTTGTTCATGTAGATCTCATCCATTTCTCTGTCATTGGGCAATCCCTGTGTCTTTCCTAGGGTCCCGTTTTCTAGGTAGCCTCCAATGGCCAAACACCCTAATGGTCGGTCTGGAACTCTCATCCAATAACTGATGGAAGTAGATGCAGAGATCCTCAGCCAGGCCCCAGGTGGAGCTCCAGGAGTCCAATTGTTTAGAAAGAGGAGGGACTGTAAGAGTGTGAATTGTTGAGCCCAAGATTGGAAAAGCACAGGGACAAATAGCCATATGAATGGAAGCACATGAATTATGAACCAAAGGCTGTGGAGCCCCCAGCTGGATCAGGCCCTCTGGATAAGTGAGACAATTGAATAGCTTGAACTGTTTGGGAGGCATCCAGGCTGTGGGACTGGGACCTGTCCTTAGTGCATGAGCTGGCTGTTTGGAACCTTGGGCTTACACAGGGACACTTTGCTCAGCCTAGAAGGAGGGGACTGGAACTGTCTGTACTGAATCCACCAGGTTTAAATGAATCCCCAGGGGAGTCTTGGCCATGGAGGAGATGGGAATGGAGGGGAGAGGTTGGGGGGAAGGCGGGGGGGGGGGGGGGATGGGGGAGGACAGGGGAACTGATGGCTGATGTGTAAAATTAAAACAGAAATATAATAACTAACAAAAAACTTAACTAAATACAAAAAAAAAATACCATGATTATTTCTTACAGTTAAAAAAAAAAAGAGCTGTGGACACAGCTTTCATGTAAGGGGAAATTCATGGGAAACCCACAAGGTATTTGAGGAAATCATTTCTGCAAAAACACCACCAAACTGAAGTGGATGGAAAGGGCACAAAATGAAAAGGCAGCTGGTGGATCTCAAAACTGTACCAGCAGGTTCCCTGAAAAAAGAAAGACCCAGAGGGTATGATCAGCTGGCCTGGGGGATTACTCTCTGGAATGATTACACCCCTAACATCTGCTGTGGAATTCTTCAAGAAGCCTTCAGGTTGCAGGTTTTAAGATTGGCAATTTTATTTATTTGTTTTTTTAATCTACGCTTATTTCTAGACGGGGTCTTTCAGTGTAACCCAGGCTGGTCTAGAACTTGCGGTCCTCCTGCCTTGGCCTTCTGTGAGCTAGCATGTGGGAGCCCACAGAGGTTTCTTAGTGAGATCTGAGCTTGCTTTACCCAGCAGGGCTGCATTAGGGGATGGCTTGACCATGTGCCTGGTCACCAGGTATAGGGAATGTTCTACACTTGGCTGTGCTGGGGAGAGGTCTTTTGCTCCTCTTGGCATTCCTTTAAAAGCCCTTTAGCAGCGACAGAAGGGGCTGGTGGGTTTTGACCCAGACCCTCCCGAGGCCATCCTGTGTTTCTGTCTTTCCTCTCTTCATCTAGGTATCTCTTTCTATCTAAATATTTCCCACTTCTCCCTGCTCAAGAGTAGTAACTTTTTAACCTTTTTAAATGGGCATTGCTATACCTACTCGACTAGAACTGTTGCTCCATGGAGTTAGGAATCACATGACTTGTCTTGTACACCCAAGGGGCCTCAGCCACAGCTGGACCTGGTTTTAGATGCTGCTGCTCTGGACTCTGATAAGATGCTGGTATGGTATGAGATTCTTGGGTGCCTTAAGAGGGAGTGAATGTATTCTGCCTGCAGGAGTGATACAGATCACTTCGGGTCCGAGGGGACGTGGTGATGGACAGGAGCTAGGGAATCCCTGATAGCTTCATTCTCAGGTTTCACCCTTCATCTTAGGGTGTCTACTGCTGTGAAGAGATACCATGACCATGGCAACTCTTATAAAGTAATGCATTTATTTGGGGCTGGCTTACAGTTCAGAGGTTTAGTCCATTATCGTCATGGCGAGTAGTATGGCAGCGTGCAGGAAGATGTGGTGCTGGAGGAGCTGAGAGTTCTACATCTGGATCCATGGGCAACAGAAGCAACTGTGTGCCAAACTAAGCATAGCTGGAGCATAGGAGACCTCAAGGAGCGCCTCCATAGCAATACACTTCCTCCAACAAGGCCACACCTACTCCAACAAAGCCACACCTCCTAATAGTGCCACTCCCTAGGGAGGCCATTTTCTTTCAAACCACCACACCCTCATATTCTGTCCTCTTCTTGAGTATGGAGGGAGAAAGAGAGCCATGACTGACTTCTTATGAAGCAAGTCTGGCATGGGACATATATGGCTGTGTGTGCACGATTACATAAGGCCCAACCCCATCTTTCCCTAGGTTAGAAGGAGCAAGCTGCCATGTTGTTAACCATTGTATGCAGAGTACTTCACAGTGAGGCAGTTAAGGCAGCCTCCAACAGACACCCGGCAATGAAATGAGGTCCTCTGACCAACAACATGCAGGAAATGAGCATTCTAAGCCACGTGAGTTTGGGGGCAGAGGTGACCTCAGCAAAAACTGAAGTATCAAGGCAATAGGCGAGAAGGGAAGAGAACAGTGGGCCAGTACTCAAGGAATTTGATCCAGAACTCTGCAGAGATGCATTGAAACCTAGGTCAGTTTGTGTTGCCTTTGGCCCTATTGGTAAAGATATGGCACAGAAGCTGGGATTCTTCATGATAGACCTAAGCACACATGCCGGTCTGGCCCAGGAGTCAACAGACTGAAAGAGAATCTGGGGAAGAGTAGGTGCCAGTCTAGATGCCCATCCATGCCCATACAGAAGAACCCAACTGACCAGAAATGAATATTAACTACAAAGTGATGAATCTAGTATGGTTTTAGTTTTGCTTGCAGTTGCTGTGATTAATCAACTTTAATAGAGAAAGGGTTTATTTAACTAAATAAACAGTCAGGGCAGAGACTCCTAACAGCTACTCATATCCACACTCAACAAACAGGGAGAGAATGAAGTACATGCATGAGGTTCATCTCACCTTCTTCATTCTTAAACAGCCAAGGACTCAAACCAAGGGGATGGTGCCACCCCCAGTGGGCAGAGTATTCCATTAACCAACATGATCAATATAATCCATCATAGATATGACCACAGGCCAACTTGACTTTGACAGTCTCCTTATTGACACTCTCTCCCAAGGTGATTCTACTTTGTGTCAAAGTTGACAAAACGATTACAGGTACCTAAACAGCAATACAGAACAGTCAACACATGTGAGTGTAATTGCCTTTTATACCTAACATTAAAACTACAATCTTCACTTTCCACAGCTCAAGTAGCTACTGTGTGGAGAGTTCTCTTGCATGGCTTTACTAAACCATGCATCTCCATCTGTCAGTGTTAGCTTGGGTTGGTTCCAGGTGTTGACTGTTATGAATCAGCCACCACAAATATTAACATATAAATCTTTAGGGGGGGATGCATTTTTAGTATCTTGAGTAGGTTTCTAGTGACTGTATGGTAAATGCATGCTTAACTTTAAAAATAAATAAATGTGGCAAATGATTTTCTAATTCTCCATTCCTATCAACAGTGTGGAACTATCTGTGGCTCACACATGCACACATTGGCTTTTCTCTCTTTCTTTTCTTTCACTTCTATGTCCCCAAAATTATTTCCCTCAAAACTATATGCACCAAGTCATTATTGCAGAGATGTCCATCCTAAAGCAGTTCATCATGGGACTTGTTATAAGTTGGGGTGCATCTATGGACAAGGGACAATGGGAGACTCTGGTCAATACAAGGTATAAGTGTGATATAAGTCAATTGTTGAAGGCAGAGAGTCCTGCAGGGGATTCTGGGAGGGCATCTGTTGACTGCTAGGGGGCATGCACGATGGCATGAGATGTGGGGTTTGCACTCCATCTACAGTCATCAGAATTCTCTAGGAGGCCGTGAACTTCCTGTCGCAGAAAGAGCTCAAGAATTGATTGAGGCTGGAGAGATGGCTCAGAGGTTAAGAGCATTGACTGCTCTTCCAGAGGTCCTGAGTTCAATTCTCAGCAACCACATGGTGGCTCACAACCATCTGTAATGAGATCTGGTGCCCTCTTCTGGCCTGCAGTCATACATGCTGTATACAAAATAAATAAATAAACCTTAAAAAAAAAAAAAGGTTGTTTCTTTAAAAAAAAAAAAAGAATTGATTGAATGTCCCACTGTCAATGACACTGTCAAAAAGACTCCTGGGAGAGCAGACCAGGTGTCCCTGAAAGATAATAGCTTGCAGTTATGAAGCTACACACATTCTCTCCTCTAGGTGTATAGTGTCCTTAGTCATGCCCATTTTATCCATGAGGAAGTAACAGGCAGGTTAGATAAGTAGCCAATGTCACACAGCATGCAAGGCATAGGCCAGACACCTTTCATAGGCTTTCTAAATACCTTACTCTCAGCCACTGTCCTCAGTGATTCTATATCAGACATCATCTAAAGGTGTACACATTTGGGGTAGGGTTGTTTTTAAGATATAAATCTGTATTTAAACGTGAAAAAGATTTCATATGAAGAAATCTATGGAAAATCTGTCAAAACTGGTCTTGCAGACTCCGAGGTTAAGTCAACAAGTAGGGGGTGCTAAGGAGTGGGTGCCTCCTTCAGCTGACTGCCTGCTTGGAAAGTTTTGAACCTATGAGAGGTGAAGGGTCCAATTGAAACTGAGCTTTTTCTTGCAGAGCATAGAGCTGGGCTCACCTGGGGCCTCAGTGGTTCTCCAAGAGATGAGCACCCACTCTGAGCCCTCTCCGCTTCCCCTCCTCAACTCTGATGAGCAGAAGCCGCTCAACCTGCTGGACTAAATGATAACACACCAGAACTTTTTTTCTTTTTGTCCCAAGCAGGACGGGGACTCCAGAGACCTGCACATCCTGGGCCAGGCCTGGGTTCAATAGGCATTTTTATCAACTGGAAATGTTTGCTTCTTTACCAATGGCGTTTGTGCCCGAATAACCGTCCCCAGCCAGGTGCTTTGCGTGAGGCTGAACACAATGAGCTCTTTGTAGAGTCCTGGCAATAGGGAGTGGCCAGGCAGCCTTCCCTTCTTGCTCCTTAGCAGGGACTAGGCACAGTTCTGAGCCATGGGGCTTAGAGAAGCTGTGTGTGTGTGTGTGTGTGTGTGTGTGTGTGTGTGTGTGTGTGTGTGAGAGAGAGAGAGAGAGAGAGAGAGAGAGAGAGAGAGAGAGAGAGAGAGAGAGAGAACTCTAAGCCATGCAGCTCAGAATTGTTCTCTGGTGTGTGTGTGTGTGTGTAGGCTTTGCTCCAGTGTCGTCAGCAAAGCTCATTGGGAGAGGGCAAGTCTGGGGCATGGCCTGGATGACAGTATGACGCACACACCTAAGCCCCGAGGCCACTGATCCCCTGCGGAGCCAAGCCTGTCCTCCCTTGCTGGCCAGACTCCCAGGCCAGCCTTTCTCTGCAGAGGGCCACCTCCCTCATCCACACAGGAAGGAGTGAGGGCTCTGCCTGCAGCGGGAAAGGAGGCACACCGTGTGTCTTGTCCACACTCAGGAGTCCCCAGACCCAAAGAAAAGTGCCTTGTTCTCTTACAGGCGATTTTACCCAGGAAGTAAGAGGACTATAATCTTAAAGTTGTTTATCAGTCTTGTGCATTTATATAACAAATGTACATCGTGTCCACCTCCTTTTTTTCTCATGCCTCCCTCACCCCCCCAGAGGCTCTTCTCAACAGCCCCCCTCCATTTGCACGTTTTCATTTTGTGTGTGGCCCACTAGTTTAATTAGTTATTAGTCCAAATGTGGGTAGGGGGTTGTTCAATGGAGTAAGGGCAACATACCAGTGGTGATACCACTGAAAAAAAATGACACCCCATTCTCCAACAACTGTGGATTTGGAACAGTTCCTCAGTGAGGGTGGGGTTTCGTGGGCTGCTCCCCCATCCGTGATGAACTGTTGATGGGCCTGTTCTTTCCCTTCCTCTTATGTGATGCTCCCTGACCTTGGGGAGGGGGTCACAGCTGTCCCATTAGGGCAGAGCACTCCACCATCACTTATCCTCAGTCAGTTATGGGTTTCTGTGTTAACCTCTGCCTGGTGCGACGTGAAACTTCTCCGAAGAAGGCTTGGCAACCTGAAGCTGGGGCTGAAGAATGGGGGTGTGGGACTCTCTGTAACCCTAAAGGCAAACAGGTGCTGGGACGTGTGTGTGTGTGTGCGTGTGCGTGTGTGTGTGTGTGTGTGTGTGTGTGTGTTGGTATTTTTTTTAAAGGCCATTTTGCATCCCTTCCTTCACCTCTTGAATACTGGGACTCAAGAGAACAATTTTATTAGTATATGTTGATATACATTAATAGATTCATTATAACATTTTCATACCCATGCATAGTATATTTTATCATAGTCATGTGCACGCGCGCACGTGTGCGCACACACACACACGCACACACACACACACACACACACACACACACACACACTTCTCTTCCAGCTAGCTCTTTTTCTTAGAGGGTGGGGCAGTAAGGTAGCTCACTCAGTGGGTGAAGTGCAAGCCTGATGCTCTGAGTTTCATCCCTGGTGGAAGGAGAGATCTGACTTTCCAGAGTGGTCTTCATGAGTTTCATTGAGGCTGGTTACAGGACTACCTGGAGGAGTTTGTTGACAGGATCAGAGACACCTTATCTGTGGCTCCACAACTGAGGAGAACGCCTCTCCCGTATCAACCATCAATTGTGTATAAAAATCCTCAGATAGGTATGGAGTCCTATGAGGTGCTCCCCCCACCCCCTGCCTTTGCACAGTGTGTTGACGGGCCCAGTCTCGTGTGGGGAAATCATAGTTGCCATGAGTTCAAGAGTGTAACAGCCATGTTGTATTAGTCAGGGTTCTATTAAAAGAACAGAATTGAGAGGATAGACATAGACTTTAAAGGGGATTCATTGGATTAGCTTACGCATTGGTCTGGGTAGTCCAACAATGTCCGTCTCACACTAGAGAATCCAGTAGTTGCTCAGAATACAAACCTGGGTGTCTCAGAGGTCTCAATCTAGTGCTGAAGTCCTGAGGAATCATGGAGAGCTGGTGCTTCTTATGGTGGAAGCCGTAAGTGGCTGCTTCTGTACCAGTGAAGGATTGCCATGGCAGTAGGCTAGGAGGACCATCAGCAAACAAAAGGCAATGTTTCTTTTTTCCATATTATTTTGTCTAGGCTGCCACAGAAAGTGCCACTCATGTTTAGGGTGGATTTTTTTTTTCATGTCAATGATCTGATCAAGAAAATCTGTCACAAAGGAGAAGAAAGGTGAGGAGGAAGAGGAGAGAAAGAAAGTAAAAATATAAGAAACGAGGGAAGGAAGGAATAAGAAAGGAAGGAAGGAAGGAAGGAAGAGAAGGAAACGAAGAAAGGAAGGAAAGAAAAGGGAAGAGAAAAGGTAATTTGTTACAGGTGAGTCCAGCGGCGTGCATTTTAATTGATTCCCGATCCAGTCATGTTGACAACCAAGATTAGCCATCACACCTCATGCCCGGAAGTCAGCATTCCACACCACTCCCCATTTCCTCTCATTCTTACATTCTTTGCACTCCTTCTGCAGGCTTTTGTGAGCCTTGAATGGTGTTGTATGGATGCTCCATTTATGGATGAGCCTCATTCTCTCAGTGCTTAGACCAGTCATGAGTCTCTGCTGACCACTGCAAAGAAAGCATCTCTGTCCCAAGCTGACAGTGGTACTCTTCTGTGAACATAATCATAATTACTTATTAGGTCATTTGTTGGCCACATCATGCCCATTTGAATGCTGGGGATTTTGATGGTAGTGAATCTGGAGGTGCAAAGGGTTCACATGGTGGGTAGAGGCCGGGGATGCCAATGAACAACCTATCATGCATGGAAGGCCAGCTCAGCCCTAGGGCAACTGCTTACTGCCAAATGTCAGTAACACCTGGGATTGAGAAACACTGTCTTAAAGGAAGGTGTCTGTTTGTTTTGTATTTGATTTTTTGTTTTGTTTTGGGACAGGGTATCACAGCACCTAGGAGGCCTCAGATTCACTATGTAGCTAAGAATGACCTGAAACTCCTGATCTCTAAGTCTCTGCCTCCTACATTCTGGGATTATAGGTGCCCCAATGCCTGGCAGTTTCTTTTAATACTTTTTAAGTTTAGATATTTAAGATTTTTAAAATGATAATGGCTTAGATGTGGTTCAGTGGCATAGCACCAGACTAACAGACACCGGCCCTGGGTTCCATCCGAGCACTGCCAAAAACAAAAATAACAACCAAAATTTATTATTTTCTAATCTGAAGAATAAAGTAAGTTATTTAACATGCAGATAAATACGATGGAATTCATGAGAATCATCTCATTATTTATGGATGACAATCTTGGCACACAGTGGACTCTCAATATCTATTTGTGCAATGAATGAATGCAGGCATTGTGTAATCATGTGTCTTATTTGGCTTGTTATAAAGCTGTTATTGCCTTTTCTGAAACAGTCCACAGCTTTGGGGGGAGTGGAGGTACTTATTACACAGTCTGTTTGTATTTCAATATACTTGCTTAGTTTTCTGCTTTGGATTTTAGCAGCTAAAGCACTGACTCCAGCCATGCTTGGTTTAATAAAATACTGCCAGATTTATTAATAAGCTTGGCCTCTCCCCTTCTCAACCCTTCTGCCATTGTTTGGGTGAGTTTGACTTGAAACGTTTCCAATGTATCTCTGCAAGAACAAGATCTGATATTGATAGGGGTGGCAGACATAAAGCTGTTTCTCACAGAGGAAAAAAATATCCCATAATCAAATGACTAAATAGTTATGTATACCCCTTGACTCACACAACTCAAAGTTGTATGGTTCATAGTGTTGGCAACTGGGGGCCTTGGTAAAACTGAGTCCCACTTCTGGTGCCCCTTGGCACCCTCCCAAGTTGCCCATGGCACTGTGTCCCCGTGGACACTGTTTTCATCACATGGCAAAAGGCCCACAGCACTGTCACCACCTGAATTTCTGTCAGACTTGTTTTTATTTTATAAGAATTGAACCAAAGGCTTTGAATATGCCAAGCAAATTCTCTACAACTGAGCTACATCCAGAGGCTCTGCCTGACACTGTCACTTCCTCTCTGATCCTCCCCTAGATATGAATTCCCTGGGGGCAAGGGCTCTCTCTCATCCAGCCATTTCTATGTTCTCAGTGCTTAGGATGGTAGAAGACATTCACTAAATATTTACTGAATTAATGAGTTGCAGGGCAGAGGGATTCGACACTGAATGATCTACCCAAGTCCATACCAAACCCCCGTCAGAAGAAGTGGTCACATTGCCAGTGACCAGATATATGGTCCCTGTGTGACCTACCCAACCTCTATTTGAAATACTGGATTCTTGGCTTTATATCCTCGAGTCCCTGGAGCCTTCGATGAGATGCAGAATTTCCAGACAGCAGCATGGCATTGACATTGTCCCAGGTTTTAGAAGCCACTGTAGCAATGATCTTGTGATATCACATGAAGGCCAACCTGGTTTGCTTAGGACAAAGGAATTTCCTGGCTTTCAAGACTTTTAGTGCAGTGAATTGGTCACTCTATGTGACAGCAGCCTTCAGTGGAAATCTGTGATGCCCTGCAGTGGACACCTTCTCTGTCGAACTGTATCCTGTTGCCAGGCAATCATGGTCCCTTCCTGGCATATGGGAGACATCTTGGTGGTCACTGAATTTAGAAGTTGCAGACCAATGTATCTTCACAAGGACAAATTAATGCAGTTGTTACTCAATTTAAAGTAAAGGCTCTCTCTCTCTCTCTCTCTCTCTCTGAGTGTGTGTGTGTGTGTGTGTGTGTGTGTGTGTGTGTGTGTGTGTGAGAGAGAGAGAGAGAGAGAGAGAGAGAGAGAGAGAGAGAGAGAGAGAGCGCTCTGATTTTCAACACTGACAGCACTTTAGAAAAGTGCAAACATTATGCAAAGCAGCAAACTGTGCTGCAGGTGAATCTTCTCCAGTGGCCTCTGAGTGACAGCAGCTAATGGCCTGACATTTTGCATAGGGAGAGACTGAAATACAGAGTATAGTGAGTGTCCAGTGTCCAGTCAGGGATGTGGGTCCAGGCCTATAAATCAGGGAGTATCCAGAGTCATTTTTATGAACACAAATCAATATTGTTGGGGGTGTGAAGAAGAATAAAAATAAACCCTAACTTAGCTCCTGTTACATTTCTGATAATTGCTTCCTGATTTCCACGTACTAATTTTCATAATATCTTCTTGAGCAAGTTAATCCCTCTGACTGCTTCCTTATATGAAACAATACTAGTAAATAATTCATGAGGTCATGGTAAAGATTAAACGAATGCATTGAACCACAGAGCAAGCCTGTGTCCGCTGCTAGTGTCGCCAAGGCAGGTACATCTTGGTTTCATATGAAAAGAACCTGGTCTTCCACATGTTATCCAACATGCCTAGGATTGTCCCTTCATAAACCAGAGCCAAGAGTCAAATACTGGTCGCCTGAATCTCATTACCTCATTTCTTTAGCTCTAGGCTGGTATACATGTAATGTAAGAAAAAAATAAAACCAGGGCCAGCGAGATAACCCAGAGGTTAAAGTACTCGCTGTGCAAGGCTGACAGCCTGAGTTGGATCCCCAGAATTCACACAAAGGTGGAAAGAGAGAACCAAGGCCACAAAGTTGCCCTCTAACCTCCGTGTGCATACCGTGGCATAGGCGTGTCTACACATACCCAGATAATAAATATTTAGAAAAGAAGAAAACAAAACCTCTCTGGGGCTGAGGAGAGGGCTCAGTGGGAAAAGAACATCCTGATTGCTCAGGATGTGAGTTTCGTCTTTGGGACACCTGGAACCCACGGAAAGCCAGTTGTGGTCACATGTGCCTGTCCTCACAGTGCTCCTCGGGGAGTTTCGGGGCAGAGACAGGTGAATCCACGAAAGCTTTAGCCTAGCCAGCTCGATGTGCAACCATGCACAACTAGAGACTCTGTCTTTAACAAGGCGGAGGGTGAGTACTGACCCCCGGGCTTGTCCTCCGACTCCCGCACGTACACTGTGGCGCATACCCACTTGCAGTCATGGACAACTTTGACAGAAAATCTAGTTTTTATCCTGCAGGAAACACTGCAGAGACAGTCAATTTCAGTTGTCGAGTTCAGTGGTATTTCCTTCTGCTGCAATGATCGAAGGGAACATGTTACACCGTTAATAAAAATAGCAGATAATAAAAAGACTTTTTTTTTTTGGGCCTGGGCATTCATTATGCAATCTTGGGGGCAGCTAATTTGTCTTCCTAATTATGTTTTGCTTAAGCTGATTTTAAAATTAGTTTGTTTATCCTGAGCACACACTGATTAGCCGCAGGGAGAGGTGGCCTCAAAGCATCTTGGGTGGTAGAGGGAAGATATTTTGAGATTTCAGGCAATTTCCACAGATCATTCTCAAGTGGCTACAGAATGTAGAAGGCTGGGAAGTTGACAGTGTTATGAGTATAATAACTATGGTGATTATTGTTAGGATTATTTAAATAGAAGGTCTCGGCTTGCAGACCCGGAGGTAAAGAGGCCCCATGCTTCTTGTTCATTCTTCAGTGCTAATCAGAGTTCAGATAGTCAATGGCGGTAGATGAGAAAAGGGAAGAAGGATGGGGAGATGGCTCAGGCTGTGTTCTAGTTTGCTTTCTACTGCCGAGGTAAAGGCCATGGGGGAGGGGAGGGTTTATTTCACCTTACAGCTTATAGTTCATCATGAAGGAAGTCAGGGCAGGAACCCGCAGGCAGGAACTGAAGTAGAAGCCACGGAGGAACACTACTTACTGGCTTGCTCCATTTTCTTTCTTAGACAATACAGGACCACCTGCCCAGGGGTGGTACTGCCCACAGTGGGCTGGGCCTTCCCATATCAGTCATTAGTCAAGAAAATGCCCCACAGACTTGCCTCCAGGCCAATCTGATGGGGGCATTTTCTGAATGGAGGTTCCCTCTTTCCAGATGACTCCACTTTAGTTAACAAGATCTCACTAGCTCAGTGGGTAAAGAGTTTGCTGCACAAACCTGCCTGCCTGAGCTGGATCCCAAAAATCTATGTAAAAAGCAGGATGTGTTAATACTCATGTCTGAAATGCCAGCACTCAGAGAGAGAGATGGGAATTGAGGAGAGGAGACTCCCTGGAAACTCAAGGAGCAGCAAGCCTGGCATAGGTTGTACTCAACAGCCCTGTCTTCAAACAAGGTCAAAGGGAATGATCCACACAGAGGTTATCCTTTGACCTATGGGACATGGGCATGCCTTCGTTTACTCACACATCACACACAGAGATTAATAATAATAATAACAAATTTTAACAAAGAGGAGAGTTGGAATATAGCTCAACAATAGAGTACTTAGTAATACACACACACACACACACACACACACACACACACACACAGAGTTCTGAAGGATACAGTAGGACTTTCCATCTCTATCCAAGGATGGTTGAGTGCCTATTGCATAGTGTGTTACTGAAGGTACCAAGATGAATGAGGCCATTCATGGTTTGCGGCTCTGAAACTACGCACTCTGGTGAGGAAAGCAGAATATGAAACAGAGAGGCCACAGTGGGTGGAATCAGCTTTCTACCAAAGTCAGAACCAGCATGAATGGAGCAGGAGGCTGCCTGCCTAAGGGAGGGGAAGAGGTAGCAGTTCCCCCACTCTTCCTGGCTCCTCCAATTGCCAGGGCAGAGGAGTATAGAGAGTGGGGTGGTGGTTAAGTGTGGGCTGCTAGGACCCCCTTCAGGTTCACAGTGTGCCCAGAGAGGCACTGGGCACGGAAGAGTCCACAGAGACGGGAGTCAGAGGCCGCTCTTGTTCCCCGGGGTTCTGTGATGTCTTCAAGATCAAGATCAGCTGGGTGACTCCACTTCCTGCTACACAGGGCCACTGAAGTCCTGCTCAGCAGGGTGACCATGGCTTCTGGGCTCTGGTCACTTCCTTCAGTTGCCCTTTCAGCCTCAGGGTGTCACCAGCGCCTCACTGGTGCTAATTCCTGGTTTCCCTCACTGTCCCCTGGTTGGTGGCTCAGCTTTCCCACCACTTGGAAAAACACCACCTACATGTGATTCACTCTAAACCCATGGAGCAGTTCCTGTATTTCTAGATGGGCTCTGTGCTGGTTGGTCTCTGTCAACTCGACACAGACTTAGACATAGTCTGGGAAGATGGAATCTCCTGGAGGAATTGCCTTCATCATAATGGCCAGTCAGCATGTCTGTGGGGGCATTTTCTTCATGATTAATTGATCAGGAGGGCCCAGCCTACTGTGGGAGGTGCCACCCCTGGGCAGGTATAAGAAAAGGAGCTGGACTTGAGCTTGGAGAGCAGGCTAGTAAGCAGCTTCCATCACTGTCTCTGCTTCAGGCCCTGCTTCCAAGTTCCTACCCTAACTTCCCTCAGTGATGGACTGTGACAGGAAATATAAACTGTTAGCTTAAGATGTATTATATTTGTTTATGCTCTGGAACATTTGTTTAATGATGCAAAGATGTGCTGCATTCTTTTATGTTGCATTTGTTTAACTCCGTGAAGCTGTGTTACTTAGCTTGTCTAAAACACCTGATTGATCTAATAAAGAGCTGAAAGGCTAATAGCTAGGCAAGAGAGAGAAATAGGCAGGGCTGGCAGGCAGAGAGAATAAATAGGAGGAGGAATCTGGTGGGGGGGAAGGTGATTGAGGAGCAAGAAAAGGAGGAGAGGAGGTTGCCAGGTGCCAGCCACCCAGCCACTCAGCCAACCATGGAATAAGAAGGAAAGAAAGATATATAGAATGAAGAAAGGTAAAAAGCCCTGAGGCAAAATGTGGTTAAAGAGAAATGGGATAATTTAAGTTAGAAAAGCTGGCTAGAAATAAGCCAAGCTAAGGCTGGGCATTCATAAGTAAGAATAAGTCTCTGTGTATTTGTTTGGGAGCTGGATGGCGGGCCCCCAAAGAATAAAAAACACTAACGACAGTAAGCCATGTGAACCCTTTCCTCCCCAAGCTGTTTTTGGTCACAAGCTGTGTTTGATCACAGCAACAGAAAGCAAATGAAGACAGGCTGTGATAGCTGGGAGAGGGGTAGCTGAGTAGTAGGTAGGGATTGAGGGAGTCGGGGTCTCTCTGGGGGTGGGGATGCTTGGCTTGACATTGCTCTTAAAAAATGAGACATTTGCTAGATAGACATCCAAGGAAGGCTGTGCCATAAAAATGTTTGGAGGAGTGAGATGCTTGAGCATGAGGATCCAGGAAAGACAGACAATCCTAGCAGTGGGAGCCACCAAAAGATATTTAGAAAGGGAAATTTCCAACCACTTTAGCACTGACAAGCTCTGCATGGGTGTGGAAGGTTGAGGAAGAGACTCCTTGGTTCAGACCAGAAGGTACCAGGACTTGAACTGCATGCATTAGCTGGATATAACAGAGGAGACACATCCTAGCTGTTCTCTCAATTCTGAGAAAAGAAATCTCCTGTTTCCTTGGCACATAATGGATGTTCAGTAAATATTTGTTGGGTGAATTAATTATATTTGAGAAGCTAATAGTATTTGAAATGATAAAATATCCACAAACACATGAATATAGCTGAGTGATTGATAGCATTTGGGTGGTGCCTTTTCTTTCCCACATTTCTACCACTTAGCCACAGTTCTGGGGGCTGCGACAATATTGGAGGTCAGCTGGAGTCTGTGGCATGCTATCTCTGTTTTCTACCTCCCAGTTCAGGACATCACAGATTCACTCTGCTGGCATGCTGGCATGCAGCCCATGGCAGTTTGCTTTAATTGTCCATTTGACCCAACCTAGAGTCACCTAGGAAGCCAGTTTTGCTGAAGGATCGCCTACATTGTTTTGGCCTGTGAACGTATTTGTGTGGGATTGTTTGAATTATGTGGATTGCTATAGGAAGACCCGGCCCATTGTGGGAGGCACTACTCTATCAGCAATGGTTCCTGAACTGTGTGAGGGTGTAAAAATGGAAGTGAACACAGAAAGTGGATGAACATGTATGTGCTCATTCCTCTCTGCTCTTGGCCCTGATATGTGACTTCCCCACAACACAGGGGCTGAAACCAGGAATTCTAAGCAGAAGTAAACCTTTTTGTCTCCCAAGTTGCCTTTTCTCAGGGTGTTTTATCACAGCAACAGTAATGAAACCAGAACACAGTCCCTCTCTGTTTACTTAATGGCCCTTCCTATTAGAGCCATCCCATCTGAGTTCATTTGCAAGCACCTATATATTTAAAGCTGACATTTCCTGAATACCCACAACATGACATGCTAAAATGGGTCCTGTTTGTTCCAACCCTTCTGTCAGGCCCCAAACACAGGAGTTATTTTATTTCCATTTTACAAATAAAGATAAAGGAAAGGACAATTCAGCATATAGTACATGGATGGAGTAAGCGCCTGAGTTCACACTACCGTGTCTGACTCCAGGGTCTAGGTTCTGAGGTATGAGGCCACACCTCCCACCCATCTCTGTATGTTACATGTACTTGGAGATGTGGAGAAATGTAAGCTATACCTGTGTGTGTGTGGGGGGGGGGCGGTATTAATGCTCAGAGTAAATCTTGGTACTAAAAATGTGCAGCAATTCCAGGCAAGGGAAAGGGGGGCTGCCACCGCCTAGAGTGTGATTCCTGGCAGCATGCGCGATCAGGATAAGGAGAGAGATCAGTGGAGGCTGGAGCCTGCAGAGGGCTTAAGAACTGGGGTAGGGTTTAACCTGTGGCCTCCCTGCTAGCTAAGCAGATTTGCTGAAGACCTTTGAACAAAGCAAGGGCAAGCATGAGGTCAGGAGTGGGCTGATGAAAATGTCAGTGGGAAGTTAAAGCAGAAAATATTAGTGTGAACAAGACAAAACATCTGCTTGGTTCTCCAGATCTGGGAGCTGGTGGGGGAGCCCCGAGGGGTGGGCAGTGGGCGGAATGCTTGACCCCCATAGCAGACTCTTTCCATAGGTACACGCTTCTAGGTTGTCTGTTTTTCTGGGATGCTAGCTTTTCCTTTTGGATGTGGCCGGCCCCCATAATACCCATGTTCATAGCAGGGATGACAAATCCCACAGCAGCTGAGAAAGAGACATCTCTCAAAGTTTACATGGGGTGATAGGTTGAATGATAATGTACTTCTTAGGTGACACACTCCTTAGGTGGCAGGAAAATGGCCCCAAGGATTCCAGAAGGAATTGGAAATTCTGATTATTGAGGGAAGATGGTGCTGGTCGGTCCTCTGGAGTAGCCTGTATCTTTTTTCACCTGTCCATCATTTCTGCCATCGGTGGCCCCCGTCACTGCTCTATATGGCTTAAAGGAGACTTGATCTAATATACTATTTCCACACGGAAGGATATGCCCCAGATGGTCATTCAATCAGACTGCTCCTGGGCCATAGTGATAGAGTCAAGTACAGGCAGCCAATCTCTCTCCCGCTCTCTCACTCCCCATCTCTCTATCTCTGTCGAGGTTGAACCCAGGGCCTCATGCATTCTAGGCAAGCACTCTGCCACTGAGCCACAAGCCTGCCTCTGATCCCCTAAAGATGTCTCTAAGAGTCTCTTTGGTAGCAGCTGTTTTGGAGATTTGGGGCGTTCACAGAGCAAGGATGGTTTGTTCAATTAAGGTTAAATTTTGCCTCCTGGGGTAGAAGCACACAAACAGAGGCATAAACCAGAGAATCTTTGAACCAGTGCAGCTATCTATAAACCCTACATCCAGACACTTCGATAAAGGAGCATTCTGTAAATATAGTGACAGCTTTTCTCCCAGAGAGATTATAGCAGCTCATGTGCCCTCTAAAGTTCTAAAAACTTCTTTTCCTACCTGCCTGAAGGGAATCCTGGTATCTAATTAAAAAGTAGTAGGTAAGAAGTTATGGGATTGCTGTCTTGACTTGTATTTCTTTGATCTCTAAAGAATTGCCTTTTTAACATTTATTGCCCATTTTTCATTTACAAATAGCTCATTTGTTGCATTTGCAATATTCTGTTGGTGTGCATACCATTTCCATGTTGCCTTTAAGGGCTCTTTCTATACTGAGGACCTTACCAGCTTCTCTGCTTACAAACGATGCTCTCAGTCTACCATCTTCTTGGACTGTTTGCTATGGTTTAAAAGTAAAATTTTAGCATAACTTTATATGCAATAAAATATATCCATCTTTAGTGTACAATTCACTGAAATTTTAAAATATTTGTTATTTTTGTGTGTGTGCGCCTGTGTGAGTTTATGTGTGCCACATGAGTCAAGGAGCCAGCAGAGTCCAGAAGAGGGTGTAAGATCCTCTGTAACTGGAGTTACAGGTAACTACAGGTGAGCTGCCGGGTGGGTGCTGGGAACTGAACTTGGATCCTCTGCAAAAACAATGGCACTCTAAACCCTGAGCCATCTCTCTAGTTCCTGACAATTTATTTAATTTTAGTAACTGTATGTCTATATGACCATGGACATCACAATCCAGAGACAGAATATTTCTGTCACCCTGGGACATCCTCTTTGGCCAGTTTACACAGATCTAACTTTCAAAACTTCCTGTGCATGTGTGTGAGTTTATGGATGTGTATATGTTGTTGTACATGTTCATGTGTGTGCACACACATGGAGACCAGAGGTCAATGTCAGCCATCTTCATTAGTTCCTTTTCACCTTATTTTTTTGAGAGGATCTCTTGCTGAGCTGGTAATTCACTGTTCCAGGTAGACAGGCAGACCAGCAGGCCCCAGCAGCCCTCTTGTTTCTGCTTTCTCAGCGCTGTAGTTACAGGGGCATGCATCCATGCCTGGCTTTTATCTGGGCGCTGGATACAAACTCAGGTCCTCTGCCTGCACAACAAAAGAGTTTTACCAATTAAGTTATGGTATCACTTCTCGGCCTTTTGGCTAAGATCAAGTGCAATTAAGTCATGGTAAATGGAGCAGAGTCTTTCTGTCCTGATTCCCAATCTCAAATACCTGGCAGCCAATTCCCAAATTATCACACAGAGGTTTAGATTAGTTATAAATGTTTGGGCTATGGCTCAGGCTTATTACTAACTAGCTCTTACATTTAAATTAACCTATTTCAGAAATTCATTGCCATGTGGTCTGTGGCTTACTGATTCTCTGGCATCTTGTTTCTTGTGAAGTTGGTTTATGTTTCTCAACAACTCTGCCCTTCTTCCTCTGAGTCCTTAGTTTGATTTTTCTGCCTAACCTTATCCTGCCTTGTCATAGGCCAAAACAGTTTTATTATCAGCCAATGAGAGCAGCACACATTCACAGTATACAGAAAGACCATCCCACAGCAAGTCATCACTCCAACCCAAATTTCAAAAGTATTTTTATTAGTTTTTCCAATGCTAGAACTTCACATGTATGAAACCATACAGTATGTACTATTTTACAAAGCACAGTGTCTTTTAAATTCACCCACACTTGTGTATGGCAGTTGTTTATTCATTTTTATTGTTGTGTAGTATTCTATTGGGTGACTATATGACAGTTTGTTTATTCATTCTGCTATTGGCAAACCGGAGGTACTCCATTGTTATTCTAAGTGAGGTTGACATGAACATTCAAGTATACATATTTTTGTGGACATGTTTTTGTTTCTCTTGCCTAAGCATCTAGAAGTGGAATTGCCAGAATATATAATTAGAGTTTAACTTTATAAGACATTGGCAAATTCTAAAAAGAAATGCTATTTCACACGAGCCGATACTGAGGAAACTTTCACCCATACATGCACCTTCATCTACAAATAATACATTTAGTATTGTGCTTTTCTCGGTTTTAGCCATGTGATTGGGTATTTCTTGGGAACCTGTTTAGGTTTTTATTTGCACTTCCCTCACAGCTAAGGTGACAAGCATCTTTAAGGACCCAATGAATATATGTAGCTCTTTGGTTAGACATATTTTTTTAGTGTTTCATTCATTTTCATTGTGTTGTCTTATATTAGACCAGTAAGAGATTTTATCTGAGGGAGACGTGGCCAGGTAATCATTCTGCGGAATATATCCCCCCAATAATAAACTCTGTGGGGACTAATAATTGAACTTAGCAAGGTTGTGAGATATAGAACTTGTGGCTAATATAAAAGAATATCAATTATATTTATATGTACCAGCAATAAAATTTGGGTGTGAAATATTAAAGTACCATTTATGGTGTCATCAAAACTTGAACTATTTGTAGACAAATTTATTTTATTTATTGATTTTTAAAAGTTATTATAAAGGAATGAGTTTCTCTATGGCCTCTTTATACCTATGCTGTTCTTACCGACACGCCCCCTCCTCCTTCTGGTTCTCCTCTTCTCCCCAGCTCTTCCTGTTTCATGGCACATGTATTCCATTGCCCTCTTGTTCCCTTTCTCCCTCCCCCTTCCTCTAAGATCTCTTTGTCCCCTTATGATCCCTTACACTCATTTAGCCTTGCACAGATATTAAAATCTAGAATCCATATATGAGAAAACACACAGTATTTGTCTTTCTATATCTGGTTTATTTTGGTTAGTATAATAATTTTCATTCCATCAGTTTTTCTGATGGTGTCATGATTTCTTGTGTGTGTGTGTGTGTGTGTGTGTGTGTGTGTGTGTGTGTGTGTGTGTATTTCTGAATAAAATCCCATTGTGCATAAGTACCATGTTTTCTTTACCCATTCATTCATTGATGAATATCCTGGTTCCTGGTTCCATTTTCTGACTATTGCAAACAGTGCAGCATTAAACATGGATGTTCAAATATCTCTGACATATGCTGACCTAGAGTCTTTTGTGTCTATACCGGGGGTGGTGGTGGTGGTGGTGGTGGTGGTGGTGGTGGTGGGGGTGGTACAGCTAGGTCACATGGCAATTCTTTAGAGATAAACTTAGATAAAATATAACCAAACCTAATGTGCAGGGGGGAAAAACACACAAAGCTGCTGAAAGAACTTGAAGATCTATCAGTGAAAGACTCTATGTGTTCATGTATTAGATATAATATTGACAAGGCATTCATGGCCCTAAATTCATTTCTAACTTTGGCCAACCCCAATTAACACCCCTGAAGTTATTTTATAGAGATTGACAAGTCAACTCTAAGACTTAGGCTGAGCTAAAGGTCACTTAGAATCGCTGAGCAAGGAGAACACAGTTGGAGAGCTCATACTGATTTCAAAACAGGGTAAAGTTGAACTAATCAAGACAATAGGGTATGGGTTGAAAATAGACCTGGGGTCAGCAGGGCAAGACAGTCTAATGTATACCTCACATTCACAACCAGGTGATTTGTTTATTTTCCAAGATCTTTTGATGAGGTAGAGATAGTCATTATTGACAAATGTTGCCAAACACTTGGACATCTGCACGAAAGAAAACCGTCAGTCTGAATGCCACAGAACAGACCAAGATTCACCTGAGAGGAGACAGAGACTTAAATGTGAAAGCCAGAATGCTAATGTTCTGGAATAAGGCATTAGAAAAACAGCTTGGAGACCTTGGTGGTAGACAAAGCTTTCTCGGGCACAAAAGTTACTTAACCTCAAAGAACAGACTTGATAAATTGAATTTCATTAAGGGTGCCTGCTGTCAAAATAATGGAGAAAATTGAAAAGGCAAGTCTCAGAGTGGGAGAGCACTGAAAAATGGATACACTCAGCGGAAGAGTATATTGTAGATGCTTTTGATGTACAAAAGCTTACATTTCTTACATAGTCAAATGTATCAATCTTTTCCTCTATAATATATCTTTATTATTTTCTTACATCCTATTAAGCCTACCTATATAAAAATTTATAACTTTGTGGCTTTTATAATGTTTAAATTCAAGTCTCAAATTAAATAACAAATGAACACATTAAACATTTTTAAATTAACTGTCAACATCACTGGCAAACCAGGCTTGGGACTGGCGCTCAGTCATAGAAGACTTGCTTGGTGTGCCCAGGGCCCTGGGTTCAGTCCTCAGCACCACAAAAATACGAGTTATCAGATTACTCCAATTCTACTCATTGTTCATCTTTTTCCTCCTATCTCCCCCCCCGCCCCGTTATTTAGGTAGTGAATACTCAGAGATCGCTGGGTCTGCTCTGGGCTTTTATTCTGCTTTCAAGGCAACAGTCAAGGCTCTGAATTCTTTTTCTGTTTTGCGCCTGTTTATGTTGATCTCACCTTCTCTCCCTCCCGTATCAACCCCACTCTTTCCTCCTTCTCCTTTCTTTGAAGGCAGTGCTTCTCAACCTTCCTAATGCTATGCCCCTGTAATACAAGTCCTCTTGTTGTGGTGACCCCCAACCCGAAAATTATTTTTGTTGCCACTCATAACTGTAATGGATTTGCTACTGTTATGGATTATAATGTAAATATCTATGTTTTCCAACGGTCTTAGGTGACCCTTGGGAAAGGGTTGTTTGACCTCTACAGGGGTCCTGACCCATAGGTTGAGAGCCATTGCCCTAAGATATCTTGGATTGTAGTGGGTAGCTGTTCCAGCCTTGACCTTGAAACACTGCCCCTAGTGTGACAGCAAGTAACTACCGCACCTGCCTATGATCTGCCCCTGGGGCATGGCCAAGAGGAGACCCCTTAAGACCCGAAATGCGCACATGCTTGGTTCTCTCTCTCTCTCTCTTGATCTCTTGTGGTCCTGGAGGCTGGACTGTACTTCATCTCTCCCAGATCCTGTAACCAACCCCTTATTGGCTGTAAGTTACCCCAGAAATAAACCTCTTTTGATTACCATATAAACTATGTGGAATTGCCTCATTAATGATAGTGATATTTGATTCTAATTGTTCTTTGTGGCAGCCTCTTTTCCCTACCAAATCATTTGACATTGTTTTAAGATGGTGAGAATATTCTTGACTTTATTATCTAAGTCATGTTTACTTGGTAAGAGAATACAGAAATGGGGGGGGGGGTGTTAAAGCTAGGGGTAAACAGGCCCGTTATTACTCAGCAGCTCAACAGTTCGGCAACCCTATTTCACTGGGTAGAGAAAAAAATATGAACCACTTTTTCAAATCACAGAAGCCTAATACATGAACAGCCTTTCCCAAAGTGCAAATCTCCAGATGGGATGAGGAATTATTAACCATTCACAATAGTACTTGGCAATAATTGAATTCTTTGTACCAATAACTGCTATTCATATTCATTGTGAGCAATCTGAGCACAAAGTAGAATTGACGTCAAATAGAGAAGTCAGGTTCAAAGGATGAATTGATCTTACTGGCGGGAGTCAGGCTAAGCTGATTTCTACATGTCCTTCAGAAATAACCAATTGCTATTGACTTTGCCCATGAGACAGGCATGTAAACCAACAGAAAGGACAGAACCTGGGAGAACCTGACATTAGGACAGGAGGGAGCTGGAACAATGCTTGTAACACTCAGGCCCTCTTAGAACAATGTCTCCCCAAAGTTCAGTTTTTGGGGAGATTACACCTCCACTTGTTTGGGAACAGGACCCCTTAGCGTGGTGTTCCCATGACTCATTTGGGAGCAACAGAAAAGAATACAAAGATTGATACGCCCTATAAACTCAAGATAATATTATTGTGCTCTGGAATGTAAAAGGTAGATGGGGAAAAATGAGTTACCTAGTTGTTGTATGTGTGTTGATAGCAGAGCTTAAAGAATAATCATTTCCCTTCAAATAACTACTATTAACAGCTTGGTACAAGCACTGCTAGTCATATCTTATAAAACAAAAACTTGTATTGCAAGGATACAAGAAGGTGGTTCTTTTCCCAGCTCTTTGGGTCTGGCCCAAGGACTGTTGAGCAGCTGTTTGTGAAGCTGGCCATTCTCCTCCCATTTAGCCTCTCTGTCCAACTGACCAGCAGATTAATAAGGCTTAATGTCATCTCGTCCTTCAGCCCAAATGAAGAAGTTCATGTCCCACAAGGAGTTTAGGGTATGTGGCTTTACTCTTTAAGAACTCCGTGTTCTTTTTAGCAGAGTCTCCTTGGGACCCTTAGCACTCTCCACAAGTCTCCACAAATGTGGCCTTGTGACCCACGGCCTTGTTTTCTGTTTGCTGGTGTCATCCATTAAGGACACTGAAGGCCAGCCTCTAACCTTACTTTCTAGTAATCATACTTTTTACGTGGTACACATGGCCAGGGTGGAAGTCGAAACAGCCTGACGCTGTGGGTCAGCAGGCGAGCTGCTGTGAGGACCTGAGAGGAGGAAGGAGAGAGCAGAGCACGGGTTCACTGGTGACTTCAGGATGACCTAGCTCTCTAGTTGAAACAAGGAGAACCCTGGGGCTAAATCCCAGCTCTCCAAGAAGTTAGCCAAGTGGGAAATGGTAAACCGAGTGCATGTGGGGCCTTTAAAATAAGTCATAATCGGGTCAGCAATGTCCTAAAAATTGTACATGAGAATGAATGACGTGGTTGGGGTAAGTGCACAAGGTCCAGTTCTTCTGGAAATGCTCCCCTTTGATGCGGTGCTCCACATTAGAAGCCAAAGTCTGGAACTGTAAGTTCACGTCCCCCTTGCTATCTTCCATCATGTATCTGCACACAGAGTGACCAATGACCACTTCATCTTGTAGGACCAAATGGTGAGAAGAGATGATATCACCAGGGTCCCACATCCAAGATATCCTGTTAGCTCTGGTTTTCCCCTCTCTCCATTCAGAAGCAACCTGTCCCCGTCCCCTGTCCCTAGATGTCCTCCCGTTTTGGATTGGTGCTAACAGTATTCACCAGAAGCCTAGGGCACTGACTATGAAAGTATATGGAAGGGGTTGGGTGTGTGGGTCTCTGAGGCAGGAAAAAGATACAGCGGGGGGTGACTTGAAGAAAGCAACTTGGGGAACCTCCCCGGGGGTGGGGGGGCCTTTGACACGTCCATGAACTTTGACATTATTGCTCTGTTGTTAGCTGACTACCAAAGCAGCTCTTGAACTCATTGGGGTCATAGCAGCGCTATGCTGATGAATGTTAACTGTTGACTTGGAGAAGGGACGGTCAATATGGAAGCTTCCCAGAATCCCCAGTGTCAGCCCCAGTGTCTTGCTATGGCTGAGCTACAGTACCGCCAGACAGAGCCAATGGACGTAAATGGCTTCAAGTGCATCCATAAGAGGAAGAATGGTATTGATTGCCCTTGCCTTTTACGTATTTGTTTAAATGTATGTCTACTAGATAATTTAATGTTGCTGTGTTATTTATTTAATGTAGCTGAATGCTGACTGTGATTAATTACATCTTGCAAAATTCCCCAGAATTTGACATTAGGCTCCCATGAACCAGCCAGTGTAAGCCAATTCTAGTGTGCTGCTCGCTCCAAAGAAAGACAAGATGCTGAGCATCATCTGGGGTGGCGCATCCAATTAATTTCTAAAGACAGCACAGGCTCCTGGCTCCCATTTTACCCGTTTTCTGGCAGGAAAACATCTCTAAAACAGGTCTACAGCAAACAATAGGGTTTCTTTACCAAACAACAACAAACCACACAAAAATAAAACCCTTCCCCATCCAGGAATAAATTCCCCATCTCTCCTCATTGCTGCCAACACGACATGCTAGCAAGGGTTATACAAGAAGTTTGTTTTGGGATATAAGAAATAAGGAAGCTTAAAGGGAGTCCAATTAGAACCTTCTAATTGATTCTAGAAGCCAGTTGTGGTATTCAGATGCAGGATACTTGGGTTTGGGAAGAGGAACAGGAGACAGAATGGAGGAAATCATCTCCTTGTCCTTCTGCCTCAGGCTGGTCCTGGCACAGTTCTTGAAGAATATTCCCTCATAAGAGTCTTTTGATAAGGGGGAAAAAATCCTCCCAGAAATACATCTTACAAAGTGGGTCTCTCAGCATTCAGGCTGGAGCATCATCCGTGGTACCGTAATGGAACACACAGTGAGAAGGACTTGAAATCTAGGCACTGCTAAGTAATCCTGCCCCACTGAGTTCACACAGAGAGCAAAATGGCCAAATGCCATTTCAGTCCATTGTCAATCCAATCTACCTTTTCTGGTTGGGAACAGTTAGAAATGTAGTTCTAAAAATAACACTGAAATGTGTGCCTTGGCATAATTACATGTATGTAAAGTTAGCTTAAAGCTTCCTTTGTGTGCCTGGTGTGCACACATGTATATGTGTGTACATGCATGTGCGTGTATATGTGTGTGTTTGTGCACTCATAGGGCAGGGTCAGAGCATGAATACTACCTGACACATATATGAAACAGTTACTTTCTCTGCCATTTTCATATTTTCTGTCTAGGCAGTAGATGCATCTAGAGCAGAGACAGGGAAGAAAAGAAACCATAAGGCTCCAGCGACATTTGTGAAGACCTATGAGGACCTAGGTATTGGTGAAATTATTAAGGCCACTCCACGTAGTTAAAAGGGAGGTTTATTTTGTGGGGTAACTTACAAATGAAGGCATAGGTTGCAGGGTCTGGGAAAGGTATGGCGCAGTCCGGCAGTGTTCTCTGGAGAACTCTGCTCGGTCTACCTCCAGCATCCAGGGTCCCAGAACCAAGAGAGAGACCTCTCCTCTCTATCCTGGGTCTTCAGTCTCCTCCCTCAGCCCGGCCTTGTGGGCGTGGCCATTACCGAAGCCTCAATGGGGGTTGGAACTTCCAGGCCAAGGCTGAGATGGCTACCCACTACATCTCCCCCTTTTGTCTAAATAAGAAGGTTCTAACCTAATACTAGACTATATGCAAAGAAATGGTTATCAAATATTGTTCAGGAGTAATGAGGGATAATGATCTAGATAAGTTAGAATTACAATAAATGCAAACAATATCAAGCAAAAAACACATACTAAAATCCAGGGAAGTCTAGAGCGTGGGTAGGTGGCTTGTTACAAAGATCATTCCAAAAGGTGTCCTATCCTAAAGAACCGGAGTCTAATACTTAATATATTCTGCTAGTCTTTAACCTCATCCTTTTAACTACGTGGAGTGGCCTTAAGAATTTCACCAATATCTGGAGCCCAACATGTTGGCAAGAGTTTCCACCTAAAGTCTGAGAGAAAAGATTCTAAAACGGAGCTCAAAACAGCTTCCTAGTTGTCTCTCTCAAGTTAGCGGCAGCCTGCCAGTTTGAGCTACTATGGCGGGTTCCTGGCATGTGCGTCTGACCTGCAGTGTGGCAGGAATGAGGAGTCTACAAGAGATACTTTACTCTGCTACATGGTGGATTTAGCCTTTGCTAGTTAAAAAAAAAAAAAAAAAAAAAAAGGTTTCTGGACTACGCACTGCTTTGATAGAACTGCTTCTGATAGTTGATGGTACACATGACTCCAAACCCAGTAAACTGTACCACCACCATGTTGGGAAGCTGAGGTGAGCGGAGCCAGCAGCCACAAAGGCGTTTCAGTCAAAGATGGATATAACACAGAGAATCTGGTTTATGTTGTCTTTGGGATTTTTAACTACAAAAAAAGATTTGATCATAAAAGCTGTTGAGTTAAACAAATATGTAAATTTTAAAGGTACCTTTACTTCAAAATTTGGATATAAGGATATGTTGCTTTGGAAAAGAGTCTCTGCTTTTGTTTCCACAGAAAGCCAGAGGCTATGGATTTGTTCCAGATTAAGATACATCAGGTTTGATCAGCCAAGACCACCTGAAAGGTCTCCAATGACACCATGGCCCAGATGATCCAACATCCAGAATGGTTTCAAGGCAACTGGCTCAGAGGTTCACCCTCATGGACTACTCCATAATCCTAAAATTTTCTTTATGTCCCCATGAGATACAGCGCCCCCCTCCAGCAGGAAGTAGTAAGAGAAACTACTCCCAATTTCCCAAAATTATCAAGCTGGCTTTGGAGATAGAACTGGCTCACTCCTTCTCTAAACCCAGACATATTGCTAAAAGAAAAGGTTAAGAGATTTTTATGTCCCAAATCAGAAGAGCCCTCTGGTGTGGAACAGAAAAAAAAAACCAAACAATATTTTTATTTAAAACAGGTTGATTATAAATACAATCTCTTTCTAAAGAAGAAAAGGGGATATGATATAGATATAATAGGATGAAAGGGTAGATTAATGAACTTACTTTTAAAAAGCAACAACTTGTTTAAAATGTTTTACATTGGTATAGATTTTAGTCTATTGATACAAACTTAAAGTTAATTTTGTTATACTGTGTGTATATTTCTACTCTTGTTTAAGGTATTATGTTTGCACAGCTCATTTAAAATTGTAATGGATAATTAAAAATAGATTAATAATTAGTCATCTATGATAATCATACTTGTAGCCATGTTAGGTAAGTCTTCTAGGTATACACAGAGATATTTCAGATAGATAGGTAATCTTCAAATACTTCAAAGACCTACAGAATATGGTATTTAAAATATTTTTAAAATTTAGACTTTCTGGACAGTGAGACATGTCTGCTCCTGGCAGCACTGATTTACTTCAGAGAGGAGGATGGGCACTGAAGACACTTCATATGGAGTTTATCTTCACCTTGGCAAAAAAACTGTTTGGGCAAGAAACTGCCATTTGGGTAAGAAACTGTTCTTGCCTGGACTGCTTGATCAACTGGACAACATGCAGGACCCATAGAAAGGTGACCACTGAACTTTGCGTGACAAAATGGTCCTTCAGGTTCCTGCTTTGCAGAGAAAACTGCCAGACATTCTACAGGACACTGAGAAAAGTGACCAAGAGACTCTAGCCCTGTGGGCTGAAGACAAATGCCCCAACTTTACAAAGGAACATTAGGTGACTGTCCAGGCTGCCAGCTGTCTCTGTCTACCCTACAAGACTCCCGAAAGTTGCTTGCATCCTTCTCCCGGTTCTCAGGTAATACTATATCCTTCTGAGGTCTTTGATGTGGTTAAAGACGTTGATGAGGTTATCATCCTCAATTATGATAAAAGATAAGTTAGATATAAAACCTTAGACTCACAAATATAAGATAGATAGGACATTTTCTTTAATATTGTAACTGTAATTCTTGCTTGATAATTGTTTTGTTATATGTAATTTTACTATGTAAAAGTTAAAACCTTCCTTTTAAAAAAAAAAAAGAAAACGGGAAGTGCTGTGGATATCGCTCTGTCTAAATAAAATGCTGTTTAGCCAGTGGACAGGCAGGAAGTATAGGTGGGACAAGAGAGAAGAGAATTCTGGGAAGTAGAAGCTGGGGCAAAGAGAGACTGCCAGCTGCCGCCATGACAAGATGTAAGGTATTGGTAAGCCACAAGCCACATGGCAAAGTGTAGATTAATAGAAATGGGCTAAATATAAGAGTAAGAGATAGACAATGGTAGGCCTGAGCTAATGGCCAAGCAGTTTAAATAATATAAGTGTCCGTATGGTTATTTTATATGTGGGTTTTGAGACAGGACCTTGCTGTGGCAAGGCTAGTTTTGAACTTGCAATTCTCCTGCCTGTGCTTCCTGCCTGTGCTTCCTAAGAACTGGGACTGTGAGTGTCCATCATCATGCCTTGCTGGAATGGAAATTAGGGAATTAGGGATATTGCTTTTTTCTTTTTTCTTTCCCTTTCTCTCTCTCAACCTCTCTCTCTCTCTCTCTCTCTCTCTCTCTCTCTCTCTCTCTCTCTTTCTTTTGTCAACTTGACCCAAGATAGAGTCATCTGGGAAGAGGGAACCTTAATTCAGAAAATGCCTCCATCTGATTGGCTTGTAGGCAAGTCTATGGGACATTTTCTTGATTAATAATTGAAGTGGAAAGATCCCATCTACTCTGGGCATGATGCCACTTCTGGGCAGGTGGTTCTGGGTCATGTAAAAAAAAAAAAAAACAAGCCATGAGAAGCAAGCTAGCAAGTAGATTTCCTCCATGGTTTCTTCTTTACTTCCTGCCTTGAGTTCCTTCAGTGAAGGACTGTGGCCTGGAATGTATAAGCCAAATAAACTCTTTCCTCCCCAAGTTGTTTATGGTCAGTGTTTATCATTACAACAGAGAGTAAGCTAGAAGAGGGAAGAACACTGACTGGAGGACATTGAAAGGGTGAGTAGGAAGAATTATGCCATCTGCTAGAAATGAGTCCTTCAGCCCAGGAAATGTCCACTCCAGGAGGTGATACCTACCCCATGGGACCCTGAGAGAGAAGCATGGTCCCCATCCACAATCAGAGCCCCACCTGTTTACACTGACAGCTCCCACCACTCAAGTGGCGGGGGATGGGGGGGTTGAGCAGAGTATCTGATGATGAGGAAGTGGAGTGGAATGTGAGAATCATCACTGCTGACGTCAAGTGGCCTTTCATTTTATTTATACCCGTGACATTATGACACAAGATCTAATTTTTCCATTGTATTTTTTTTCCCTCTCTCTCTCTCTCTCTGTTAGGAATCAAGTGATGACAAGTAAATTTATGTCTGAGCCTAGAAAAAGTATTTCAATTTGAATCCAAGGGCTGTAGGGGATTCTGTCTCTAACACCCCAGTGCCTCTCTCTTTGAAGTGGTAAAGTAATACAAAGGATCAAGGAATCTCATCCAGCGGGGCTGACTGCCGAGACTCCACAGTGGAAAAGCACTCCATTGCCCACTCCTCGCTCTGGAAAGGCTGTGTCTTTTCGATGTGGACGCTGTGGGTGCCAGGGAGCAGGGAGGCCATGTGGCACAGAGCATGAACTGTGGCCATGCAGAGGAGCTCTGGACCACGAGTGGGGTTGCCGCTCCCTGAGTTGGAACTGCTGGTGTGGGGCTGCTCCACGGGCTGTCCTCTGTTGGGATCTCACGGCTTTTACCTCCCCAAGGGAGGGCAGATTTCAGAGCAAAAAGGAATCCAGAAGGCAGGAACAATGAGAAGCTGATGTTGGTTTGTGAAGCAAGTGATTTCCCACGTGCAGAAACCACCTCCAGGGACACGCCTACAGGGAAGAGAATGATGGCACTGTGTCCCTCTAGCAGACAGCCAGCTCTCCTCAGACCCTTGCTCTGCAGCTGGAAGAGGGTCCTTAATCCTGTCAAAAAGTGTCCCTCTTACCTCTTCCGGGGGCCTAAAACCCAGGGGCAGTTCTCTAAGCCAACCTGTGTCCCCGTTCTGACCCGGAAATGAAGCTCCAGGTGGATCTCCGTGCACCTTCCACCTCCAAGGCCAGATTGCTAACAGTGTTTTTCAGCCTCTGACCCTGGAGAAATTGGATTTCCTTGTACCCAGTTTCGAAGACGTTTGTTTTTCAGGCTTCTGATGCAGCGATCTGATAAGAGAGGCCCTGGGCCTTCCCAGTTAGAGAGCCAACAGGGTCTGAGGACTTAAAGCCAGAAGACAAGGACACCCCACCCTGTGAGGTGGCCCAGCGCCAGGTCCTGTCACCTGAAATCTTCCTGGGTATTATAAGGGTGTGTTAAGGATTTTCACTGCCCTGACCTTGGTTTGTCCTTGGTTTTGATTTTGTGACTGGGTTTAAAGGTCTGTAGCACTAATAAAGCAGGCTGTGTTTTATTGAGGACACACACACTTGACTTGAGGTTGCCTTCGACTTTCCTGTTACCTTTCTCTAAAAACTGAAGAATATTGGCATAGATTAGCCAGGGTTATACATTTCTACATCCAGAAGGCTGAGGCAGGAGGATTGCAAATGTGAGGCCAGCCTGGGCCACACAGTAAGTTCTTGGCCAGTTGGGGTTGCATGGTGTTACCCTGTTTTAAAACAAACAGAAAGGGCATGGAATAGGCTGTTACCCAGCAACAGAGCTGGGGCAGACAAAATTCATAGCCAGCACCTAACATCAAGCCCACTTCTGAATTCCCCTGTGGGTTTCATCAGGTCCTCACAAATGTTCCCCACAGGCAAAGATGCTGTGTGCTTCCTACCAGGTACTGGGGGTAGATATGGCCATTTCTATTCCACAATCCTTTTGGGTAGTGTCTAGGTGCTTCTGTGTGGTCCTAAAGACTCAGAAAATAAACAATGAGTGATGCTTTTGTTGAGGGGGATCTTACAGTACAGTTCCATTGGTCACAAGGAACTGTATAGCTACAAAAAAAAAGTTTTTTTTTTTTTAGGACTAGAGCTCAGCAGTTAAGAACTCAAATTGTTCTTACAGGGGACCCAAGTTCAGTCCCCAGCAGCCACAATAGGCGGCTCACAATTGTCAGTAACTCTAGCTCCAGGGGGATCTGATACCTTTGTCCTCCATGACACCTGCACCCACATTCACACACACACACACACACACACACACACACACACACACACACGTCTTTGAAAATTATTTTTTCAAGGATATTGAAGTCTAGATATCTTTACCTATGTAACCAAGGTGACACTGATTCCATGTCATACACACTATGCCTGGAAGGGACGAATGAGACACTGGGTCACCAGGAACAATAACAGCACAGCCTGGCTTGATCCAGTCCATGCTCTGAGTCATGACAAGCAAGAGTAGCCCAATCTGAAAATCTAGTATGGTCAAGAATGTTATTGCTGCCCTACTTGATAGAATTATTATCTCAGTTTATCAGCACACATCAAATTGCCCGAATCCTCCAACTTTTCTACCCTTTACTTATGTAAAAGGAAATAAGGGGAGTTGTAGTTTAGGGGCCCTGGGTGGTGTCCCACAGTGTCTCCCTGGCTGGAAGAACGGGACTTGGCTATCTTCATGCTCTGTGAAATGGTGGGTTCCATAATTACTCCAGCATCTCAAGGGCAGGGAGACTCAGAAGCAGACCAGGCAGGGGACACTGACAGAAAGGGAAGTGTTTATTGAGTGCCGAGGGATGCCAGGCACAGTGGGAAACTCCAGACACATGTGGTCCTTACTTTCCTAAGAACTCATCTGCTAAGGAAGATATACTTTAAAGCTTAAAGTGGTTCTCAACCTTCCTAATGCTGTGACCCTTTAATACAATTCCTCATGTCGTGATGAACCCCAAGGAGAAGATTACTTTGTTGATGGTTCATAACTGTAATCTTGCCACTGTTATGAATTGTGATATAAATGTCTGTGGTTTCTGATGGTCTTCAGTGAGCCCTGTGAAGGGGTCATGACTCTCAGGTTGAGAACTGCTACTTTAAATAAATGCACTGATGATTCGACAGTTTACAGATTGTGAGACCACTATGTGAAAGAGGACACCAGCAGGGGCCAGTACGGATTGGGGAAATGGGGCCAAGGAAGGCCTGTCTGGGGCAATGCAGGTAAGAGAAAGCTCAGAACGGTGCTGGTCAAACTTCAACATATATAACAAGAGCCCAACAGTTTGCTATGATGCAGGATCCTGGTCCACACCCCACAGAGATTTTGATCAAGAATCTGAGTGGACCCCAAGAATGTGCATTTCCAAGCTCCTGGATGATGCTGAGGCTACTGTTTGGAAACTGCAATTTGAGAATTACTTGTCCAGAGGACCAGTCTGATTAGCCAAGTAAAGGGAAGAGGAGAAAGATCAGAGTGGGTAGAGGGGATAGTGTTTGCAGACTCCCAGAAGTGAGAATTCAGGTAACAGAAGCCCAGTGTGTGTGGAAGACAATGAGCTCATGGCCCCGTGGCTTTGTGGGCATGTTAGAGATAATCTGGACCACATCCCCATCCTGGAACCCAGTGCAACAGAGTCACCACTCATTGTTCTGTGTCTAAGAATGGTCCCATGGACCCTGGGGATGTCCTGCTGCAGCATGGGCCTGTAGACATCCTGAGCATTTGAAGTGATGCGGCGGCGGAAGGGATGAGCATTGAGTAGATGCTCTGTCCTTGGTATTTCCCTCCTCCCTCTACTCTGAAATAAGGTCCTATCTCACGTCCTCTCCTTTAGTTCTTAGAGAAGGTGCTCCTGAATCGTTGGTGAGACTCTAATCTCGCCCCCTTTAGTAAGAAGCACTGATATAGAAATGCTTCACCATCCTAAGTGGGTGTCACAGGATTCTAAACAAGTGAGAGCACTGGTTCCATTTTAGGGTCCAAAGTACACAATCACCCTGAGGTCAGTCCTAGTCTGTTCATGTCTACTGCGTGCATACCCTGTGCCGAGAGCAATGGCAAGTATGGGGGAGAGGGAGGCAAAGAAGATGGTTGATCTGCCTGTGAGGGACATATGGTCTCATACGTGCATCTCAGACATACATGTAAATTCCCCAGAGCAGTAGGATAAAAAGCTACACCAAAGCCCTGCACAAAGGCAGGGGAACTCATGGGAGAGAGCAGTTCTGCCTCAAGAAGTCAGAGGTCACAGATGGCTAGTGATGGAGCCACACTAGACAAGAAACTTCTAGAAAATGAACAGAACTGGAGAACAAACGAACAAATCCCCTTTAAGAACTTTCTTGTTATTGTTTTAAGCTCTGACCTAAATCATCATCCTAAGCTTCTAGAAGATACATACCCACATGGTGTTGAATTTGATTTAAAATATTACATAACCCTTTATATATAGAAACACATATGGAAACAATCTGAAAATATTTCTTCTCAAATATAGTGGCATTTGCTTTGTGAATCTTCTATTTTTGGGCAATTATGCGAAATACAGTTTGGTCTTCGGAGACTTGGAAGAAATTGTATTGCCACCTCAAGTACATATGATTTTGGTTGCTCATTCGTCCATTCATTTATTTCGTCAGCCAACGAAGATTTAGCTAGAAATGTCAACTTCTGAAATATTGCCGCGTGTCAGTTAGAGGCAACAAAGCCACAGAAGATGTCTGGCCCTCAAGACCTTTCAAAACCCAGGAGTTAGAAAAGCACAAGCAGGTGATGACATGTGTAACAACAATGTGGCCCAAGGACATAGAAGAAAGCAAGTTATCGTCTTGGAGAACTACTGAGAGCTTGACCGTTTGTGGAGAAGAAGCCACTTGCATTGGAGATGTAAATAAAGCAACTGAGCACACAAAAACAAGGGTCTGGGTAGGCAGTCCATCCAGAGGGCTAGCTAAGCAAACAGAAAACTCGAGATCATGTGGGAATGGTGCTTTCCCCTGTTAGGAACCTGACTTGGAGAAAGAGCTGGCATGGGTGATGCCTCACAGTAAGGTTTGAACATGATTCTTCTGGCTGTGACTGACTAGAAATTGAAATGGCAAGCATTGGTCACCAGCCTCCCCCTTGTATGTGTGTCTCACTCGATGTCTCAGGCCTGGCCTTCATCTTGGCATTCTTCCATCCTATCGAGGAGAAGTTTGGGGTTTTTGTTTTGAAACTCTGTTTGCTGGCAGTAGGAAAATCACGATGTACTTCCAAATACTTCTAAAGCTCACAGACAGAAGTAATATATATATATATTTTTTCTTGAAGAATTCATGGTTCTGTGTCTACAGATTGAGAGGCACAGGATGGGAATCAAGTTCATCCTGGAAGGGAGTGAGGTGCTATGAAGCAGGTGTGGGGGGGCTAAAGGGTGAGCTGTACCTGGACAGGTAAAGCATGGAAGACTCCACTGAAGGACTGGGTTTGGGAGATACTGCATAAGGGCACAACTGCCACAAGTGCTCTGGACCCTGGGATGGTGCTTCCTTGGCTAAACCTGCCTCACTGGAAGTCAGAGAGCCAGGGTCCCTCTGACGCCTATGCCAACTTCCTAGAACACACAATGGGTGAAGGAGCTGAAAGTTGATCTTGAGGGGCACTTGGATATTAAGCCACAAACCCATTCTGACCATCCTTAGCATTAGTATTTCTATCATCCCAAAGGAAACCTAAGTCACAACAAGCCTTCCTTTGACAAATATCTTCCAGACATGCACGTCATCCTGAGATTTTTATAAAAGTAAGAAACTCGGGGAATCAACTGGATTGTGAAGGATGTCTGAGATGGAAGTAGATTACAAGCTTGTCCAATTCAGCAGCAGAGCCAGGTTGGCCATTATGGAACCCCAATGTCCAGCACTGTGCCTGGAACCTAACTGCCCATTGATTAAGATTTCTCTGAACAACTCAACTAGTGAAACATTCAGAACTCCAAGCAATGTGAAAAAAACGTTCATTCAGAACCTGAGGAACAGAGGAATTCAAAGTTCTCATCAGGAGCCAACACTCTTGGACCTGGGAGAAGGAGATGGATGACTGTTGGCTCTTTTGCTTCCAGTCACTCTTAGACTACAACTTCCACCTCCTTTCAGGACATGGGAGGGTGGAGGACAGCCCCTCCTGCAATCTTTTCTAGTCACCTAAAAGAACAAGGTACTAACTCGTGCACGCAGTTTTACTTCAATTAATTCTGCCACTCATTTATGCAGTGAAGACAGCTGGGTTTGCTTTGCACCTGAAAACCCTCAAGTCCGACAGATGAAAAGGCTTAACGCAGTGGAAGCTGGATGCAGGATGTGCAAAACAGCAGCCCTGTCTGGCTGGGTGGAGAGTAGACAGCCAAGGGGGAAGCAGGACGCTACACCAGGCTGCAGGTATCAGCAGGTGAGCTGAGTGCAGATGGAGTTCCCTCTTGTTCATTTAGGTCTGCCGTTGTATCATGGCAGACAGCATCATGGTAGGGACATGTGTGTCCGTGAGGGGTCACATGACAAGACAGGAAGCCAAAGAACCTTAGGAGTGGCAGAGCTTATTGCTTTATAACAGCCTTCTTACAGGAACTAACTGGACTCCCATGAGAATTTTATCAGTTCTTTTGGAGGTCAATGGCATTATTAATGACCTCATACACTTTCCCTAGGCCCCACCTCTTAAAGGTCCACATAGTCCCTTCTACTTCACTGCATTGAGGGCCCGGTTTTCAACACACTCAAACCACCCATGAGCCATAGCACCAGTTCTTGGTAGAGAAGGGAATGAAGAGATCTGTCAGGTGGGTACAAAGTGGATGTCTGGGCTGGAAAGAGTTGAACACGGGTATGGACAGGTGTGGAATCCTCACTAACTACTTTGTTTTTGGAAAAACCAACACCTCTGGCCTCCAACCCTACAGATAAATGGGAGGCATGTGGGAAGGGTGGTTTGAGTTCATTTGTTAGTTGGGTTTTAGCCCCTAGCAACTGGAGATAAGGTACAAGGCCCCCAAGCTGTTTTTACTGGCTTGAGTAACCATATGAACACCAGGCACCTGATTATGAAGGTGGCTGGCTGGTTTTAAAACATCAATTTGTTTTCTAAAGTCTTTGTTAAGTAGGATATTTATAAATTTGAGGATGATGACTTGTGTATTAGTCTGGGTACTCTCTGTAACAGAAGGAAAACCAATTTGGGGAGTAGGAACAGAGGAAGCAGGGGGAAGAGCCATCAAAACCCGAGGGGGCAGAGAAACCCTGTCTCGAAAAACAAAACAAAACAAAACAAACAAACAAAAAACCCAAGGGGGAACGTTTTCTTAATTTGCCTGCATTACCTTCTTTTTAAAAAACAAACCAACTACTAAGAGTTGTAGGAATTTGATGAAAATGAACTTTTATTCTTAGTAGTAAATCTTGGGAAACATAAGTATTTTATAATTGACCCCCCCCCCCCCAGGCACCCACACTACATCTTTTAAAGGACAAAATAACCCTTCCATCTAGAATGTGTTGCTTAGAACAGGGCCTGCTGGCATGTCTATGATCTCAGCTACACTGGAGACTAAGGTGGGAGGGTCCCAAGTCCAGAGACTCCCTGGGCCACAGAGGAGTTCTAGATCAGCCTGAGTAACTTAACAAGAAAGGGCTTGAGATATAACTTTGTGTCGGAGTTCTTGTCTCACATGTGGGAAGGAAGCCCTGCAATCCACATCTTCCCCCCTACATGCTGTCAAAAGTAGGCTTTGGGCGAAATGTCTCTATTCTCAGTAGTCTTTGCTCAGGAAGATGTTATTCTGAATCAGCTGCTGGTCCAACGGTTGATTCTCTTTCCACAGCCATCCATTCTGTCTCCCCTTTGGAAGCTGGCAGTCACTTTTGGGACTTGCTCCTTATTCTGTTCTTCAGAGTTTCCTTTGACCTGTGTGTTAATGCCTGACTTCCTTCTCAATCCTAATCCAAATATGTTTCCTTCACCTGCTGGTCTGATGGATATCCCTCTTGGGTGAAACATGGGTGCCTCAAACCCACACGCTCAAAACTTCTCCCATTCATTCTTTTTTTTTTTTTTTTGATTTAATAAAGTTTTATTTTTCCAAATGTACAGCTGGTTGAACCTGTTCAAGCATCTTTGCCAGCAGCTGGGGCACCTCCACCCTTTGTGTTTCTGGTGTAAATGACTTGGACTCTGTGCTTTGAAATTAGCTTGATAAGTCCTTTACTGAGTAGCTCCTGGAGGGCTGCCCTGGCCAAGGAACTGCGAATCTTCAGTCTCTCAGAGACAGCAGCTGGAGCGATGAGCTTGTAGTTGGGAACTTCCTTACAGAGGTTGTCATATGTAGCTTTGTCAAACAGGACCAGTGTCGAGCTTGTCCGGATCTCTGCCTTTGGACCACTTCTTCTTTTTGGCCTCGCCACCAGACTGATTTCCTGGGTCTTTGTCTTTTTTGGCCTACTTTCCAGCATCTTTCTTCTTCTTGTCATCCTTGGGCGGCATGATGAAGCTCAGAGAGAGACGACCACTGCAGCCTCCCTAAGATGTCCTCTCCCATTCATTCTTGCTTGTACACGATTCATTTCTGTCTTGGTTGGAGGAATCAGCATCCCTGAGTCACCCACACACAACCACGGGCTCCCAAGTCCCAATTTACCCCCAGCGTTTCTTTCCCCTTCTTTCCTTACCTCCTTCCCAAAGCTGCTGACCTTCTGAGCTCTTTCTGGATTGTTATTAATAATCTCTGTGTCTCTGCTGGTCTTCTCCACTCCAAGATTCCCTCATCCACCCTTTACAGGTGTAGGACACAGATCATCATCTCTTTCTTGCATTGACTCTTTCTGGGGCTCCCTAGTTCCTAGCTCCTCCCATTAGTGGGCAAATCCCACTAAAGCTAACTTCACTACCTTACAGGTTTTCCTCCTGTCTTTCAGGCCACAGCTCCTTCGTCTCTGTTGGTGCTCCCTTTGCTACTCACTCAGAGTGTATTTCTCTGCCCTTTGCTCCTTTCTGGTGACTCCTCCCCCTTAGGTGACGTCATCCCGGCCTCAGCTCATAGTAACATTTGTACACAGATGGCTCCCAAGCTTATGTCGACAGCCAGTTAGCCATTGTTTCAAGCTATAGGTTCAGAGATCTAACTGCCTCCCTGACATCTTCCCTTGGATTTTGTGCTAGTTTTCTTTC
Source organism: Onychomys torridus (assembly GCF_903995425.1). Taxonomy (NCBI): domain Eukaryota; kingdom Metazoa; phylum Chordata; class Mammalia; order Rodentia; family Cricetidae; genus Onychomys; species Onychomys torridus. Next base: position 18,866,733 of record NC_050457.1, on the reverse strand, counting down.
TGTTGCTATGACAACCACCATGACCAAAAGCAACTTCGAGAAGGAAAGGGTTTATTTTATCTTGCGCTTCCAAGTCATAGTTCATCATTGAGGGACGTGAGCCACCACACTTGGCTAAACCTCATCTTTGCAAGGTTGTACCTGCAAACCATATCACTAATGCTCATTCACATGACATCTGAAATTTCTATTCCTTTCTTTCTTTTTGACTTGAGATATCCCAAAGACAGGGATACAGGCTGGGGATGTTTGGTCTACAATTATGTAGGAAGTTTGTTTCATTGTAGTGTCTTTGCGTGATTATGTCAAGTATTTCAAGATGAATATAAGAAATTGGAGCTAGTATCCTGGGTCTACAGAGTTTCAGGTGACACCAAGTGGTTTCTCTAAGTCAGATGATGGAGTTGTATAGTCCTTCCGTTTGGGGCAAGGATGGTGTTTATAAGGCAGTGCTATGCCCACAAATGGATTACAGGTGGGCATTTAATGCAGGTACTGACAGGGATCTCAATGGTCATGGAAGGCCAAACTTCATCTTCCCTAGAAACTGTCAAAGACCAGAAACACTCATCAGCACTAGCCAGTTGGTCTGCCTTCCTTTCCCCTCTCTCCCTCCCTCCCTCCCTCCCTCCCTTCCTTCCTCTCCCCTTCCCCCTTCTTTCCCCTTTTCCCTTCCCCCTCCATCCCTGTCTGTCTTTCACAAGCTCTTGCTACATAGCCAAGGCCAGCCTAAGGACTGCCATTCTTTTATGTTAGTTTCCCAGGTGATGGGATTACAGGCATGAAAGGCTGTATCCAGTGTTTACTGGTCTTTCATATTGTGAGAAACACCAGCTTGTCAATAAGTACCTTTAACATCCTTGATCTTTGAGGAAGAGTGACCAATGGCACACTCAATGGAACCTAATGATGCACCTTCATTTAGCTTTCTTAATAGAACCAGAATTGTGTCACCAATAGATTATCACTGCTGGAGCAATAAGGGGTGACCAGGCATCTTGTTTCCTATGAGGAAAACACTTCCTTCTTCCCTTACATCTTCTTGCTCAATTATAGACTTGCACAGCATGTCTGAAAGTCAGAAAGCCCACTAACCAACAGCCAGTCAGAAGTCATCTGACTTCAGCTTATATGCCATACAGGTAGACATGGGGTCTTCAGCAAGGCTGTGAACTGGTGAAACTTGGTTTGAATGTCCATTTCATTCACCTTCCCCAGCAAGATTCATCTTTTAAAGAGAGCAAACAGAACAGAATGCCCAATGAATGGCCTTTAAAAACATTTTTATTTGTTTATTTTGTGTGCATGTATATATATATGTGTGTGTGTGTGTGTGTGTGTGTGTGTGTGTGTGTGTGTGTGTGTGTGTGTGTGTGTGTGTGTGTGTGTGTGTGTGTGTAATAGTGTATATGCCATGACACATACAGAGGTCAGGGGACATTGATTGTGGAACTCATTTCTCTCCTTTTACCACATGGGTCCCCAGATTTGAACTTAAGTCATCAGGCTTGGCATCAGGTACCATTACCCAGTGAGCCATCTTCTGACCCTGATGAACATGTTATGGAGGTTTTAGAGGGATGCAAAGTATCTGGTTCAGTGCTGAACCAACTGAAATAAAAACGACATTGAGAAAATGTCGAGCTCTGACAGGAGAAGAAGCTGATAGGCATGCGTAGGGAGAGTGAGTGTTTTGGTGCATCTAAGTTGGATTTGCTGGATTGGCTTTTTCCGATGTACCTGGCTTGGATCAGAGGAAGACGGCTGGGACCCAAATAGATTATTTCATTCTTGGCATTAGGGTGCCCAAGGAGGGACATGGGGTAGGGACACTACAGTGCAAGTGGTGGCTGGTTGGTGTGGACAAGGAAGAAGGGAGATGGGAGGCGGAGCTTGATTTTGGAGTCCTTACTCACTTTAGACACCAGGTTTTGGCAGGGGAGCTTTGCAGTGAGCCATTGGTGAGATTCACACACAGACACAGCCAGGCCAGGGACGGTGGGGAGTGAGAGCAGACCTCCACTCTTCTGCACCCCGCCCCATCACACTGGAATTCTGTGCCTGTGGTTCTGTGTCTTCCTCCTTTCCTGCCTCAGCTCTGCTTCCCTTCTTCTATCCTTTTCATCCCCTCTGCTCCCTTGCCCTTCCTCTTTTAGAGTCATACACCACTCTGCAGCGCCTTTGGAGGTACACAGTAGCTAATAAATATTCAGGACTGGGCTCTGTTTCACCACATACAACAGGAATGCAGTAGAAAACATGTAAACATCAGGCATCCAAAGATGCTTAAAGCCTAACAATTCATGCCCACTGTCAGAACTCGGGCTGAGGATGTTGAGACACTGTCTGGCTTTATGTAATATCTCAGGAACAATGAACCATTTGCAACACGTACTGCAAATAGACACCCTTCTATCCAGCATCTCTTGAGAGCTCTTCTGGAAAACCCCACACTCCAAGAAGCATCTGTCTTTTATAGATCATTAGAAAAGGGATTTGGAGACTTTCTGTTTCCTGCATTCTTTCTGTTCTCTTCCTTTTTTTCCCCCCTTAATTTATTTACCCTTCTTTCTGAAAACACTTCTGCTCTCCATCTTTGGATCCAGTTTGGCAAACCGTCCTGTTGTGGAATATCATTTTAGCTGGGCAAGATGTGGTACATTTGTGTATGTTGCGGAATGTTACTTTAACTGTGTAGAGGTGTGTGACACTTGCTTGTGCCGTATTTGTTTAACAATGTGAGGATGTGTTACCCTTGTTTGTGCAGCATCTGTTTAATTATGTAAAGATGTGTTTCATTGGTTTCACCTTGCCTGCCTAAGGCTCAAGATTGGTTTACTAAAGAGCCAAACATCCAGTAGCTAGAGAAAGGCGAGGCAGGACTGGTGGGCAGAGAGGACAAATAGGAGAGAATGAGGAAGAGGGAGGAGGGAACAAGGGAGAAGGAGGCAGGCACACCTGGGGCAAGACGCCAGGCAGCTGCCAGCAGACACAAGGAGCAGAGAAAGTAAGATACACAGAAGGGAAGAAAAGTAACAAGCCCTGAGGCAAAAAGGTGGATACAGAGAAACAGGTTAATATAAGTGAAAAGAGCTAGCCAGAAACAAGCCTAAGCTAGGCCCATCACTCAAAACTAGTAAGAAGTCTCTGTGTTGTGATTTGGGAGCTGATTGGTGGCCCCAAAGGAAACGCCTGTCCCCTTTGCCTGCCGCAGTTCACATTTTTCTCCATCCTCCACCAGCTCTCAGCCTTGGCATGGCTCTTCACTGTTGATGATTTTCCTGGTCTGTTTCTCCTTGGCTATACAGGCCTACAAAGGCTCTGAGCATGGCATAATAATACATTATGCTGCTACCTTAAATTCTTCTGGCCCCTTTAATTCACTTTCTCTTGTCATATTTTTTCTCATCTGCAGAAGGGAGACACATGCCAGTTTTCCTCTCACTACACAACAGAACACTACAAATTTACTAGTTTCAAAAAAAGAAAAGTTAGTTCAACCAGTAAAGTGCTTCCTGTGCAAGCATGAGGACCTGAGTTCAATCCCCAGCACCCACGTGAAAGCTGTTGCTGATGCTGTAGTATGTGCCTGTAATCCCAGCTCCAGGGAGGCGGAGACAGCAGGAATCCTCCAGGGCTTGTGTGTCAGACAGTATTAACTGGATTTGTGAGCAGTAGCAGACTCTGTCTCAAAACTAAACCTGGGCATGATAGAGGAAGATACCTAATGCCAACCTCTGGCCTCCAAATGTACACACACACACACACACACACACACACACACACACACGCAAACATATACATGCACACACTCACACATGAAACATATGCATGAAGACACTGCTTACTGTCATAGTTCCTGTGTGTCTGAAGTCGGGGTGTAGCTTTTTGAAGTCCTCTGTTTTAGCATCTTATCTGAAAATCTCAGTCAATTCATCATTTGGGGTTATAGCCTTGGCTCCAGATGAACCCCAGGGAATGTTCACAATCAAGTCTCCCTAGTTGTCAGCAGAATTCAGCTCCCTTCCATCTGTGTGACTAGGGGGTTCAGTTTCTAACCAGGTCTTGGATAAGGCATTCTTAGCTCCTTGTCCTGTGGGCATCCTAACACAGCTTTCTAGTTCCCCAAATGCCTGCAAGCTGCTGAGTCTTCAGGAAAGACAGTATAACCCACTCTCCGTGGCAACATCCCCACTGTCAGTGCCATATTCCATCAGTAGGCAGCAAGTCACAGGTTCCACCCACACCCACAGGGAGGGGATGACACAGGACATGAACACAGGAGGTGGGGACTCTTGGGGGCCATCTTAGAATCTGTTATGCAGAGTCACTGCTTGTGGGAAAAATAGTCCACAAAACCCATAAAAACTGTATTAATATGGCTTTCGAGTCTTATGAGAGGACTCTGTATAGCGGCTAACACCAAGAAAATCTTTTTCTTTGTCTCTCCCCACATCCTGGGATGTAGGTGTTACTTCTAAAAATGGCTTCTTTTCCTGTTCTGCCGTTAGGCATCTCATCAGCTTCTCTGGATGAGAAAGTCAGCAGGAACAGATTGTTTGGTCTTTGCTTTTGGCTGGACTGACTCAGTCCTGTGGGTAGCTCTCTAGGTCATTGTTAGAAATCTCTCAGTTCTGGAGGAGCCAGCTATGTGTACCGTCTGGGATGACATTCATGGACAAGATGCCACAAAACCTTTTTACAGTGGAGACATTTGCACAGGTATAAGGGGTTACTTTTTAGAAGAGCTTCACAGTTTGTGCCTAGACCGCTAATGAGTCCAGCTCCCTAAACAGATTGGTGGGGGCAGCTGCGGTGTGTGTGGGGGGGTTCAAGGATTATCAGTGTGCTTTTGGCTTGATCTGTGTGTGACTCATGTTTACAAATTGTCTGCCCAATTAAGGCTGAGGGTTCACCCCCTACACACACACACACACACACACACACACACACACACTAATGTGCTGTTTACACATCCCTTTAAATATGAAAGATACCCTTTACTGTATATAATACTACAAATGGAGATATGCATATATATTCATACATAACATATGTGTAGGTATATATATATATTCATACATTTATATACATATCTGAGCAGTATAACATCTCTTTAAAATAATATAAGCATGTCTGAGAATATAGTTCATATCACTTTGGGGACATTTCAGAGTACATGTGTAGCATGTACCAACCCTTCACAGTACCCAAAATATGGACAAATGGGGGGGAGTATGCAAACAATTTGAGTTGAGAGATGTTGTCAAACTTGATAGGCTGTTTCCTGGGGATAGAGCCCCAGCGAGGGGATTGTGGAGAGCCCTCGCTAAGGTCAGCAGATGTTTAGAACCTCAATCCTGAGTCCCTAGAGAGGCACCAGGTTCCAGAATGCCAGTGAGATTTGACTTCCTAGGATTTCCAGGAAGGCGTTGCTCAGAGTCCAGTAACTAGGAAGCTGCTAAGCCACTAAGTCGGGGATCAACATCCTCGGAGGGGCGCTAGGACCCAGGCACTTGCTGGCCTTGGGACCTTTGGAGGAGTGAAGGCAGTGGAGGCTCAGACTGGCAGGCAGAGTCCCTTGGAGCGACCAGACCCTTCTCGCACTGAAGCAAGCAAGGCGCAGGGCACTTGGTGCAAGGGCACAGCAGCTGGGTGCCCTCCATGAGTGGCTGCAGCCAGGGGCGCGTTGTCGGGACAGTAGCAGGTGATCGCAGCGGGCATGGACCAGCAGCAGAGCACGCGCCAGGTGAGCCCTGCACCAGTCTGCAGAGAGCTGCCCCGGGATCAGGCACAAGCTTGGAATCCTCCCCGATCTGGCTTTGAACCCCAGGTGCTGCCTGTAGGAGTACAGCCTTCCTTTCCCTCCAGTCTCTCTACATTTGGTACCTGGCTCCCGGTGGGTCTTCCTTCCTACGGAGGTACCTGGAGCGCCTAAGATGCCCGTGTTGCAATTTCTAATATTTAGCGATAATCCCTGCACAGGGCTCTCTGCCTGGTCTGGCAGCGATCAGTGCTTCCCTGCATTGGCCTGATTGTCACCTCCTGTTGCGCACGCTGTTCCCACGCTCCCTCATCTCGCGGGACAGCCCCTGGCTGTCCGAATGTGTTTCCAGTGGCTACAAGATTAGCTTCTTTGCCAGGAAGCGAGGCATGCAGCTTTAGTCTCTGGGTGCGGGTGCAGGTGCAGTTGCGGGTACAGGTGCAGAGACAGGTAGAGAGACATAGGTGTGGGTGCGTGTATGTGTGCCTGGCGCCTCCTGCTGTCACGGATCCAATGCAATTTCCTGCATAGGTGCTCCTGAGGAAGGAGGATTCCCATCCTGCCAGGTGTGAGAAGATATGTGCATCTGGGGGGGAAGCAGGAGTACCCGGGAGAGAAGCTGCTTGTGAGGGTCTCGTGTCCTGGGGTCACAGAGAAGTAACCAGGAGCTTGGTCCAAGGCTAAGTGGGTATTGCTGCGTTGAACTTGGGAGCACTTTGAGAAGGAGTTAACAGTTAACTGAAACACACTTAGTTGTTATTGTGAGAGTTGAGAGTTGTTCTAGCCTTTTAAAAAAATACAGACTTACTAAAGAGTCTTAACCTCCTGTAGTCTTCCAGTGCCTCTCGGAGTACCTGTGACGGTCTGTAAAGTTCCTGGCACCAACTATCCTCTGGCTTACCTGTTCTAGGTGAAGGGCTCTAGACAAACACCCCTCAGGGCTTCTGCTGCGAGCCGCTGGGACCAAGGACCTTCCTTACAATCATTAAGTTTGAACTCTGAGTCTCCCCTCAGTGCATGGGGGATGGTTTTGGCATGCCTGCTTTGAAGGTCCTTTGACAATCTGAAGTTTTAACTTTCAATGCCTCTCTAAGACAGCCTGCCTCCAAACTGTGTAGGGCAGACAGTCAACAAAAACATTTACCCAGAGTGCCAAGGGAGGTGAAAGGCAGAGGACCCGCCCTCTAAGGTTTTATAATCTGCCAGTTTGCCATGGACAGTTCTTGCTTGACTGCCCTCCTGACCTTGAATGGGCTGTTTTCATTTTGCAGAGGCTGGGTTTTCCAAGAAGTAGAAACTGAAGAATGATAATTCACCAGCGGTGGGAAGAACAGGGATGGGAAGATAGGAGCTGTGTGGGGATAATCAGCTGTGAACAAAACAGGCCACATGTGCTGCCATAAATGCTGAAAGAGAGCCCTCAGTCCCAGTCTGACAGGAGTTTCCAAATTCATAGACAGCCAATCCATGTCTTCTGTTCTTTGCAGTATTGCTACAATTTGTGCTAAGTTCCGAAAAAGTATTTATAGTCTGAAGAGACACTGGGTGAGTGTGGATTAGTTGAATTTTGATTCCAGATGTAAAGTCACAGAAATCTTTCATGCTTATGGGCTGGGGAAATAAGCTCAAATGATGTCGTGGTGCTCAGAACACACTGGGTTGAACCCTGTAGAAAGGTCTGGCTGAGCTTTGAATACGGCTGCATCCCTCTGAAAAGATCCAGTCTTCACTGTAAGATCCATGTCCTGGCCACCCTCTCTTGGGCATGAGGAGAGAGGCCCACACTTGGCTCCTGGATAGAGAAGGCACAGTGTGCTGTGTGTCTCATGGGGGGGTGGTTTGGGGGGTTGGGGGGAGTGGTGGTGTGAGCCTTCAGTTACATCTGATAAATACAACTTACTTACCTGGGAATGACTCGGTTAATATTAACTTCTTAGAAAAGCAGTTTATCAGTTCAGCAATGAAACAATGAAATTCTCTTTAGAAGCAACATTAAATACTGGAATGCCTAATATCACCAGAGCTTAGTGGTAAGCACTAGTTTGAGAAAAACAGACATAGCCTTTTTCATTCATTTCAGGATGAGAAATAAACAGAATGAGTTATAGTTCTTTTTTAACTAGACAATTTTTGTAGAAATGAAAGAGCCAAAGTCAATACAAGTCAGACCACAGGAAATCTTGCTCCTCCAGGTTGTCAGAGATGGGCGCCATGGGATGTGAATATTGATTATGTACCTGCACTGTATGCATTGGCCTAGACACTTTTAGCAGGGCCTCAGGGAATGTGCTTAGCTGAGGGGAGTGCTCTGGTTGTTTCTTTGATAGGAGACCCAAAGTTTTTTGGCTCCCCCACCCCATATCCCTTAGCTAGTGGGTGCACTGGCCCAGCTAGCTGGGTTCTGTTACAAAGATCTAACCAAGCACAGTGAAAAAGGGAATAAAAAAAGGAGCCAGAAAGTGTAGAGGCAATTGATGTGCCTCAGTGCACTTAAGTTAAAACATCTTCATCTTGGATTTTCTTGTTTTGTTTTTTTTTTTAATCAAAATGATATAAGTATTTTACATTGTCAAAGAGACTGAATCTTTTATAACTATATAGATCTGAGTTGGGTGTGAACCATCATTTATTAAATCAATTCCCAGTGCATTGGGCACTTGGATTACTTAAACACATATATTATTAGCATTGTGGACTTTTCTTTATTTATACATGTGCATCTTTATAAGTAAGTGTGTGTGTGTGTGTGTGTGTGTGTGTGTGTGTGTGTGTGTGTATGTATCTATTCAGCTATTTCTAGTAAGTCAGTCCCTAGTGGTGGTATTGCCATGTGAGAAAGCACGGTTACTATTAGATACAGACTTCTTACTACATACTAACTGACTTGCTTTGGCAAACTTTGCACCTCGGCTTCAGTTCAGGTGATGTGGTTTGGATTTTAGTGAATCATTTGATCTGAAGGGGTCTCAGGTGTATTATCTATGACCTAGGGGACTCATTGGTTGCCAAAGTCTTTTCCAACTCTAAGATTATGCAAATATATGCAATTGGGGATTGAACAAATGAAACAGTCTGTATATGAGTATATTTTACACACAGAAGTGAGTTTTATTGTCTAATTTTTTAATTTCTTCATACATGAGTTCTACATTTATAAAACTCTTCTCCAATTCCTCCTCTGTTCCCACTACCCCTTCTTGAATCTATGACTTCTTTGTCTACTTCATGTATGTGTATACACACACACACACACACACACACACACACACACACACATACACAATTTATATTGAGTCCAATTTGTGTTGTCTTTAGGGCTGACCATGGAAAAGTGGAAACCAGTCAGGGGTGTGTCCCTGAAGAAAACTGACTCTTCCTCTCTTGATAGTCTTTCATTGCCTGTAGCTCTTCATCTAGTAGTAGGACCTTGTTAAATATTTCATCATCCATGTTGGCATGTCAACTAGTTTGGTCTTGTGTAAGCACCTGTATTGTTAAGAGTCACAGGTATAGTTTCCCTGACACATTTAGAAGATACCGTCTTGTAGTGGTGAGCACTCATTCGGGTGATGTTCCCTGAGCCTTAGATGTAGGGATTGCATTGTAGATGTCCCAGTTGGGGCCTTTTGACCAGTGGTGAGTGTCTGCAGCAGCCTCAGTAGCTGCTAAAAGAAGCTTCTTTGGTAAGGAGAACTGCACTTACCTATGGATATAAGGATGAGTATTTAGCATACAGTTGTTGGAGGCTATATCAGTTTAGAAAAATGGCAGTGGTGTGTCCCCTGGGATCTACGTCTTCTCCTGCCTTGTGTTCTTGGCTAAGCTTGCAGTACCAGGAGTGAGCTTCCTCCCATTGGCAGGCCCTAAACCCAATGAGATAGCGTTGGTTACATCTAAGATATAAACAGCACTAGTGCACCAGTGGCAATATTCTGCTTAAATAATAATTTAACAATAATGGACTCACTTGCTATGACAGGAACTCCTTGCACTCTGGTGCCCTGGCTTTTGTGAGGTAGATTTGCATGTCAGAAGTGGCTGTGCTGTAGTTATAACTCAACCGTGCAATTTCAGTGGATTAAATTAAATAAATACGTCTCACATTTTATGTCCAAAGTCGTTTAAGAGAGTGTTTGATTCAGGCAGTCTCTCAGAAAACCAGGCTGGCAGGAGCTCTGCCACCTTGTAACTCTACTACCTGGATCACGTGGTCTCGGTGGTGCCATGGCAAGGAAGAAGTCAGACATGGTAGAAAATTAACAACTGTCTTTAAATGTCTCAGCTCAAGAATGAAGCTTAGTTCTATTTTGTTTCTGTGCTTTGGTCAGAACGCATTGCATAGACTTACTCAGATACATGGGCACAGAGAGTGTTATCTTCCTCTATGATGATGAAGAAGGAGGAAGAGGAAGGAGGAGGAGGAGGAGAAGGAGGAAGAGGAGGAAGAGAAGAAGGAGAAGGAGGAGAAGGAGAAGAAATACACGGTCTAGATCCCTGTGTTAGGGCAGATGTAACAAAGTATCAAAGGCTTACAAAGGGGAAATCTGACCCTTCACAGACATTCAGATCAAGGTCCCAGCAGACCACCCATGCTCCCTCTGTGTCTCTAGTCTTTTCTCTGCATTCCTGCCTTCTGATCTCTTCTCACAAAGACACCAATCACACTGGATTAAGGCCCATGCTAATAACTCCATTTAACACTAATTCCTTTTTAAAGACCCTGCCTCCAAATGTAGTCATCTTCTGAAGTACTTAGGGGTTAGGACTTCAGTAAACTTGGGTCATTGCAGTTCAGACCACAGTGCACTGTTTCTGTTAAATAACAAGTAATGAGATGTAGTCACTCCGTATTTATTGGAAGAGTCCTGTAAATTTCTAAAATATTATAGAATTATTTTCCTCTTTACATCTCACCCATCTCCCTGATCCCCTGCCCTCACATTTTGCAACAAAAAGCATAGTGTTTTTTTTTTTTTTTTCAGTTTTCTGGGTATTGTTTAAAGGAGCTTGATGCCAATAGATATATCAACTATCTTTTATTAATGGTGCCAGCAACTGTGTACATGCACGGTGAAGGGAAATCAAAACTGAAATCGTGGGCAGTTGGAGAGCCTTTCTATAAGGCCACAGATACTGTGGACACTGCATTTCTGGACATGACTGTCCAGAAAGATAAGTAAGGACAGTGGTAAAGCTCACTGTGTCTTGGGGATTGATCACCAGCATGAATCTGTGACCACGGTGCTGTCTGGCAGCATCTGATAAATGGCTACCAGCCAGGCAGTAGCTGTAATAACTTTGTCATTGTCTGTGAATGTGTAGGTAGTTGTAGCTTTTTTGTTTGCAAATTTTCTATCAAGGGGATGCACTGTTGATTAATTGCTGATGAATTAATTTCAGAATATTCTCCTATAGTTTGGCATTCAAACTAAAGGTCATTGTTTATACAGAGAGTCAAGGAAATAGAACACGGGGAATAAATTTGATATTGATGAGGTCAATAAATATTTGTCAGTGAAGGAATGATGCAATACCAGCTTTGCTTTCTTAGTCTAGTTTGCAAAGGACAAGCTTTTAAGAAAGGCGATCCCCACGCACATATGGCTAGATTTTCGCGATTGAGGATTATCTATTAAATGTCAAGTATCCAACCTGAAGGCAGGAGAAATTACCTAACCCTTTGGGGTAGATGAAAATAATCAAGCCAGTGGGATTGATTCTTATATCCTGTAGGACTGGCCTGAGGTGGTCATATCGTTTAATAGACAGCAAGGATTTTTCTTAGTGATACAAGAGTGATTGTATTTTGTGTACCCATGTGCCTTAGAGGTGATGAGATCTAACAGCAGTGGCAAGAATTATAACCAGAGAGCCCTGTCTCACAAGCTGTGTCCCTTCCCCTCAACACACCAATGTCTATGTTTTCTGGCATGGTGTTGTCTGGCCTCATCTTTCTGACTTGTGACAGTCACTTAACATGACCCAGAACTGAATGTCTCTTTAGGAGGTATAGAATGTCTTAATCTATTTGTACTACTATAACAAAATGTTCAAGGTTGGATATTTCATAAACATTGAAATTGTATTTCCCATAGTTCTGTAAGATAAGAAAAATCTAAGATCAAAACATCAACAGGTTGCATCTTCTGATGAGGACTGCTGTCTGCTTCCAAGGCGGTATTTTTTTTTTTTTTTTGCCATGTCCTCTGGGGAGGGAGTGCCATGTCCTTTCATGGTAGAAGGGACAGAAGAGGTGAAAAGTGACACAGTTCCCTCTGAAAACCCTTTTAATAACTGCAATCAATCCATCCATGAGGGTGGAGCCTTACAAAGGGCCCCTTCCCTCTGTTGTTGCTTTTGGGATTAGATTTGTAAAACATATATTTTGAGGGATACATTCAGACTATACCATTTTCCCTTTGGTCTCCAAAATTCCTGTCCTTCTCACATATAAAAATCTACTTATTCCATCCCAATAGCCCACAAGTCATAATTCATCCAGCACCAACTCAAAAGTCCAAAGTCCAGAGTCTTATCTGAATTGCTTCTGAATGAGACTCTAAGCAAGATTAATCCTAAAGCAAATTACCCTCCAGCCACTGGCCTGTGAAATCAAACAAGTCATACAGTAGAGATAATCCCATTGTGTGTGTATATATATTAGACTGTTTTCTATTGTTGTTGCTGAATACCCAAGATTGGGTAATTTACAAAGGAATTTAGTTAGTTTATGTGTGTGAGTGTTTGCCTGCATCTATAATGAGTCCTTACTGCAGGCCTGGTGCCCACAGAGGCTCGATTTCCTGGAACTAGAGTTATGGACATGTGGGTGCCGGGAACCAAACCCTGGTCTTCTTCAGTAGCTGCAAGTGTTCTTAACTGCTGAGCCCCAGAAAAATATTTCTTATAGCTTAGCTGAGAGTCTTGGGATCAGTCTCACCTCCGTGGCTCCAAAAAGCATTTCTGTGATTGGGCACTCTGCAGGAACTCCAACCTCACCTCTCTGCTTTCCATCCCCTCGTTCAGGGACTCTGTGGTGGCTCTGCTTCTGCAACAGGTCTTTACCAGGGCCCTCTCTGCTTGATGTAGCCTTTGGAATATAGGTCAAGGAAGCCATGACTACATGGCTCATCTTCTGAATGTATACAGCATTAACAACATGTGAACATTACCAAGGTTTTCTGTCTGTGTCCTTGAGCAGTGGCCATTGCATCATCTGGACCCACTTCATCTGGACCTCATGACTGGGTCTGCCAGAGAAAGACCCTAAGTGGACCCCAGGCACCAGCCCACCCGATGAAAGCTTTCTTTGTGGAGTTCTGGTCTCCTATGATGGAATTGTGGCTTGATAAAGAGAGGAGGAGAGGCATCCTCTGGTATCCCTGCTATCTTGCCCTCTGCTATTCTATGATACAGCAAGAAGGTCCTCACCAGACCAAGCAGGTGCCAGCACCACGCTTTTAAATTTCCTGGCCTCCAAGAACCATGAACCAGCAGCAAATCTTGGTGGCATCCACACGATGCTAAGTCTGTGAGAGAATGGGAGCTGAAAAGGGTAAGAGGCTAGCTCTCTAGCACGCACATGTCTATGGAAGGCCTGTGGAGACACATTCCCTAGAAGGAAGGTGACAATAAATAGCTGAACATTTATGAGTTCCTTGCTGCTACACCCTCTCCAGGAGGTCACGTAGGTTATGAATAAGAAAGAAGACCTGCCTGGACTGAATCTACCAGGTTGAGCTGAATCCCCGGGGGAGTCTTTGCCCTGGAGGAGATGGGAATGGGGGGGTGGATTGAGGGGAAGGTGGGAGGGGGTGGGCGGGAGGGGGAAGGACAGGGGAACCCATGACTGATATGTAAAATTAAATTAAATTATGAAATAAAAAAGAATGAAATGATTTGTCTACATTTTTAACACCTGTTTTCTACTTCTGCTTAGAAGTCTCTAAAGAAAATTCTATACCAGTTTTTGTTTGTTTGCAATGCAGCATTTTGGACAGTTGGTGAGTTGTTCTGACCCTGTCCCTGCTGGTGATGGAATGATATGAGGAAGACTTGGGATGAACTGTATTGACACAGAACTCTTTGTCAGAGGGCCCATTGTCCAGGGTTTCTGTCCAAAGAGAACCGTTTGTGGCTCTCATTTTCAAATCAAGAGACAACTCAGTTTTATGCTAGAACAGCACTTTGCGAGGGACAGTGGCCACTAGATCGTGTCCTCCATCTGTCTTTCATTGGGTGGAAGAGGGATCTTGTGACGTGGCATGTCCTCAGAGTTCTCGTGGTGCTGCTTCTCCTGTTGTGACTGCAACTTCCGTTAGAAAGGTCACAGTTCACCACGGATCCTTGCGAGAGCCGTAGAGAGCCCATGGCTACAAGAAATGCATGAGGGGTGGGGATAAACAGGACAGTGACGGCAGGGGAAGAGAGCTGTGCTTGGAGGAAGGGTGAAGCAGTATGTCACAGCACACGGGGTCAGCAGGGACACTGTCCGAGGACAGCACACACGGACGGACGGACAGGCGGGCAGGCGAGGCTCTGTGTCTGTTCCAGGCACTGGGTGGTAACCTGAGAGCTGAGGCGTTAAGGGGCTGCCACTCACTTCTAGCCCAGTTCAATAGGTGCATTGGTGAGGAAGCTATAGGGCAAGATGAAGAAGGCTCCAGAGAAGGATGGGGAGGGGAAGAGGCTAGGAATGCTCTAATCTGATCCCACTTGTCTTAGATGGCCTCTTGCCTCAGCCCAGGTATAGCTGCACCACCCTGTCCTCTCCAATCCCTTCCTCTCCCTTTGGAGGGACTTACCCAGACTGTGGGTATCTCTTCTGCCTCCACCACTGTCCATGGGGGTTGAAATCTGGAGACCTATGGGCTATGCATAGCCAGAGAGAACATGGGCAGCTGGGACAGCTCTGTCCCACTCTATCCTCTTATCAGTACAAGGTTCAGACAACAGATAACAAGGAAGCATCCCGTTAGATTTGACCTTAAAGTGTGAGGAGAAGGTCAGGAAGAAAGAGAATCAGGTGATGGCAAGTTCTAGAGAAACATTTCAGGAGCAAGCTGGACGGACTGCTTGGGAAGAAGATGTGGCAGTGTGGTTCTGTCGGGTCCAGCCGTAAAGAAGGCCTCCTTGTCACAGGATAGCTGAGGTCAGACCTGAAGCAAGTGGGGAGTGAGTATGTGGATATTTGTGGGAAAATATCCCAAGCAGGAGTAACAGCAGGTGTGGAGGCCCTAATGGAACTGTTCTTGTGTGTGAAGTGAAGCAGCAGGCTAGCAGAGACACAGCAATGGGTGTGTGTGTGTGTGTGTGTGTGTGTGTGTGTGTGTGTGTGTGTTTGTGGTAGCGCCAAGGGGGGGCAGTAGCAAGGTGGGGCAGTGGGGGCTGAAAGCAGACAGGTCTTAGAGAGTCAGAATTGTTGAGACCTGGTGGTCTCAGACTTGTTGAGACCCACCTGATGGGAGGTGATGGCTTCTGGCTGAGATCACAGGTGAGATCATCTAGAAACTTCTGGAGAAAATCCAGGGGCACTAAATGAAGTTAAGAGATGTGCTAAGAGACCATAGCCACAATCCAGGCTGGAGATGCTGGTGGTGTCTTTGGCCAGGATGGTACAGTGGAGACGGTGAGAGACAAGTGGATTCTGAGCCACTTTCTCAAGTGGAGCAGACAGTGTTTGCAGGTGGGTGGAACACAGGGCGTGAGAAAGATCAGAGGTCCAAAGTCCTTCCCAGAGCCACACGGGGTGAACATTTACCCTCAGTTCATTTGTCAGGTTTGCTACCTGTGTGCATCTGTTTTTGCTCATATCTTCACAAATTCTTCTCCATGAGTTGCCTCGGAGAAGCTGGGCTGATATCAAGAATGATCATTGTCTGCAGAGATGGAAAGCCGGACCTTGAGTGCAACAGTTTACCAGGTCATGGTCAAAATAAAAGGGCTCCTTCCCCTGGGTTCCAAAGCCTTGAGAGCCTGAAAGATAACTACAGAAGAGATAGGGACTGTGCTCTGTTGACTAAAAAGATGAGAGCCAATGAATCACTGGGATTATTTGTAAAGATTTATCTTTATTTCATGCATATGTGCAAGTGCCTGCTTGTATACATATGTTTACCATGTGAGTGTGAGTGCCTGCTTGTATGTATATGTATACTGTGTGTGCATGGTGCCTGCTTGTATATCTTTATGTATACCATTTGTGTGTGTGGTGCCTGCTTGTATATAGATGTATACCGTGTGTGTGTGTGTGTGTGTGTGTGTGTGTGTGTGTGTGTGTGTGTGTTGTATTGCTCAGGAGACTAGTAGAATGCATCAGGTCCCTGGAACTGGAGTTGTGAGTGGTTGTGAGTGGCTGTGTGGATGCCGGAAACTGAACCTGGGCCTCTGTAAGAGCTGTAAACACTCCTAACTGCCGAGTCATCTTTCTAGCCCCCAGAAATCATTTCTGGCACAAGGGATGAAAGGCAGAGGAAAAGTACAATGTTCTAGTTTCATTGTGTTTCTGTGACAAACACTGATCAAAAGCAACATGGGGAGGGAAGGAATTTATTTTTTTATTACAAGTCACAGTCCATTATTGAGCGAAACCAGGGCAGGAACTCGCTTGCTGTTCCCCTCAGAATTATTTCTAACCAGGGAATTTATTCACTGCCATGAAGGTATATCAGAAACCATGGACAAATACTGCGTCATGATCTTTCTCACAGGTTGATGTTCAGCTGGCTTCCTTACAGAGCCCAGGACCACCTTGTCCCGGGCTGGCACCTCCCACCATGGGCTGGGCCTTCACGTATCAATAGACAACCTGCCCCGGACATACCCATAGGCTCATCTGATTCAGGAAGTATACCAGCCGAGGCTCCACTATCATGTGACTTGGGTTGTGCTAAGTTGACAGTTGATGCTAACTAGGACACACCCTTTAATAGTGCAGTGGCCAGTTCCAAGCAGGATTCACCAGAAGGCAAGAGCACAGTGTCACTAACGTCTAATTTACAGTGAGGGTGAAGGTTGTTCCCATCATCCTTTTGGGTTTCACATGTGAACAATCTATGCAACCTGTTTAGAACATCTGTAGAACTGTAACTGGGAAGTCTCTCCACATAGATTTGTGGGAGATCAGCTCCCACATTTTACAACAGAGAACTCTTGAGAGAGAGAGAGAGAGAGAGAGAGAGAGAGAGAGAGAGAGAGAGAGAGAGAGAGAGAAGAGATTTAGATAGAAATATAGAGGGGAGAGAAACAGAAACACAGGATAGCCTCGGGAGGGCCTGGATCATTATCCACTGGCCCCTCCTGTCTCTTCTAAAGGGCTATTTCTAGGAATGTCAAGGAGTGGAGCAAAAGACCTCCCCCTAGCTCAACCAAGTGCAGACCCTTCCTATCACCTGGTAACCATGCACATGGTCAGGCAATCCTCTAATGCAGTTCTGCTGGGTAAAGCAAGCTCAGCTCTCACTAGGAAGCCTTTATGGGCCTCCACATAGATTCTACACATCTGAGAATGGAGTGACAAGGGTGCTGAGTTGTTTCCTGTGGTCAGAAGCTGAGATGTATTAGTTTTCCTACAGGTTGCTATAACAAAATAGTGAATGCTGGGGTGATCCAAACCACTGAAACTCATTTCTCACAGGTCTGAAGGCTAAAAGTGTAAAGCCAGGGTGCTGGGTGTCGGGTTTCTTCTGGGGAGATATTTCTTTCTGACTTGTGCACACCCTGTCATCTTGCTGTGTCTTTGCATGACTCTGTGTGTGTGTGTGTGCCTGTATGTCTGTGCATGTGTATGTGTGTGTATGTATATGTATATGTATATGTGTATGTATATGTGTGTATGTAAGTGTGTATATGTGTGTGTGCCTATATGTCTGTGCATGTGTGCATATATATATATATATATATATATATATATATATATGTGTGTGTATGTGTGTGTGTGTGTGTGTGTGTGTGTGTACTTTACAATGTCTCTTTCAGAAGACACCAGTGTTATTGGATTAGAGTTCTTTATCTTCATCAAACCTTACCTACCCTGCTGAAGTCTCTGCTGTATGTGTAATCCCATTAGGCTTTATGTCTTCAACTGGGAATTTGGGGAGATAGCTTTGTTTGTAATAGTTAAATGCTTCAAATTAAAAAAAAAAAAAAAGCTTGCTTGCACTCTATACAGCTACAAATAAATTAAACCACATACCTTTCAAAGTATACAATTCATGAGTTTATTTTTCTAAAATAGGGTTTCACTATGTGGTCCTGACTGGCCTGGAACCCACTACATAGACCAGGCTGGCCCCCAACCCACAGAGATCCACTGCCTCTGCCTTCTGAGTGTTAGGACTAGAGGTGTGGGCCACCACACCTGGCCTCAACTCATAAGTTTTGATGAAGAATTTCATTGTGTGATGTGTAACCACTATTATAATGTGATACAACCCAGTTCCATCAATCCAGTCCACGCTTCTTGGGGTCAGTTCATGCCAAGCACCCACTGATCTCTTCTCTTAGGTAGCGTGGCCTTTGCTGGTCTTCCATCAACACCACATACTGTCATGGAGTCAAATGAAACGCCAACCATAACTAGGCTCAAGCATCCGGACATCTGGTCCCCTGACGGTGGCGCTGTTTGGGAGGGTGTGAACCAATAGAAGTTGAGGCCTAGTTAGCAGAAGTGCATCACTGTGGGGAGGGGCCTGAGTTTGCATAACTTCCCCTTGCTTCCTATCCTCGCCTTTGCTTCCTGTGCCTCTGACACGTGGGCATGCAGCCCCATGTTTCCTCTGACATCTAAGCATGCAGCCCCATGTTTCCTCTGACATCTAAGCATGCAGCCCCATGCTTCTGCTTCCACAGTGCCTTCCTCATGTTGGCTTGTACATCACCTTCACACCACAAGGAGAAGAGGACTGGCCTCTTTCATTTGTTTCTTACCAGGTCTTCTGTAGTAAGAAAAGTAATGCATATTTGTGACCTTTTGTGGCTGCCCTGTTTCATGCAGTATGAAAGCAAGTTTCATATATATTGATATAAATGTCTGAAGTTTGTCATTTCATACCATTTTATGGGAGCACCACATTTATTTACTCCTTGGCTAATGGACCTTTGAGTTGTTTCCAGTTTGGGGCTAGTATTTAAAAATCTTCTGTGAATGCCCAGAGGGAAGCCATTGAACACAGATGACTAGAAGAAATGGCATGGTTCTGTGCTGAGTGTGCAGTATATTTAATAAGAAAATTAATAAAGCAATTGTACCAGCGCATGTAGCCACATGTAAAAGTATGGAACAAGTGTGGTTTAGCCACACTTGTGGGTATGTGGTGAGATATCCCTGTGGTTCATTTGCATTTTATTAACGACAGATGGTGAACATTTTCCCATGTTTTTATTGTCTATTTTCACTTCTGATATTGTGAAGTTATTAAAATATTTTGCCCTATTTTTTGATAAAGTTGTCTATCTTCTGATTATCAACTTGCAAGTGTGTGTGTCTGTGCATGTCCGTGTGTGCTTGTTTGTGTGTGTGTGTGTGTGTGTGGTGTACGTGTATGTCCATGCGTGCCTGTCTGTGTGTGTGGTGTATATGTGTGTGTCTACATATGCCTGTTTGTGTGTGTGTGTGATAAATGTATGTGTCCGTGTGTGTATGTCTCTCTGTGTGTGGTGTATGTGTGTATGTCCATGTATGCATGTCTCTGTGTGTGTGGTATTGGGGCTTGAGCCCAGGGTCTTGCTTATGCCAGACAACCTCTGTCCCATCCCCTATCTCCAATCCTGTGAGGTAGGTAAATTCTGGATGTCTCTTTCTCCCAGTCAGTGACTTCCCTTTGTCTTTTCTTAAAGACACTTTACAAGAACAGACTGCTAAGCTTCTGTTGAACTCCAACACACACTTTTTGTCCGTTTGGTGGCACATTCCTTTTGCATTTTGTCTAAGCAATCTTTGCCTGCTCCACGTTTGTAAACATCTATGTTTACTTCTAGATGTTTTTAAGCCTTGGATTCTTTGCTTAATTCTGTGACCCATATGGTTAATATTTGTGAACGGTATAAAGTAGGGGTCAGGGTTTTTATTTCTGTGCTGATTTTGTTTCATTGCTTGTGTACACAGCCATCCTAGCACCGTGCTGAAAAGACTCCACATTACCAGTTGACTTCCACGGAACTGTTATTGAAACTGAGTTGATGTGCTGTCCGGTACCTGGACAGTATAGTGTTCCATTTGTCCATTTGTCCATCATCATACTGGCTCTACCTCCTTTGTTCACCGTGACTGTCTATTCAGTCTGAAAAGCATGCGTAATCTTTCCATGTTGTTTACAGAACTCACTGAGTTATTGTAGACCTTTTGTATTTCTACCTAGATCTTAGAGTCATTTGGTCAGTTTCTAGACTGGGCTGGCATTGAACAGATCCAACAGTTTTTGGAGAACTGATGTCCCAGCAACAAGGAGTCTGCCATGCAATCGAGTGGATCTGGATGGGCTTGAGTTTCGCACACCTTTTGTTGATGTTTTAGCTTTTTCAGCAAGGAGACATGTTTATGCTTCTCAATATGAATGTAAATGGCACATCAAATGTCAAATTCCCAATTCCTCATTACTAGCATATAGAAAGCGGGTGACCTGTGTTCTGAGATTTGCTAAACTCACTTATTGGTTCCAGTGGTTGTTTTTGAGGTCTTTAGGGTTTTCTTTGCACACACGAGTGCTTGTGAACAGAGCTCTTCCTTCCCAGCCCATGTTGCTTTCTGTTTTTGCTTTAGTGTGGTGGTGGTGAGGGCCTCTAGATTAGGTATGGGGTGATGCACCCTGTACTTTATTATGGATATTAGAGGCACTGGATAATTTTCAGCTAAGAATGATATTGAGTTTTCTCCTTTCTTTCTTTTTTTGGTGCAGTGGATTGAACCTAGGGCCTTTCATAAATGGTTTATACAAGTACATATAGGGAATTGTCAGGTGCTTTCCCTACATTGAGTCCACGCTGATGTGTGTTTTTCATTTGTTCTAGTAAAGTGGTGAGTGACGTTGCTTCATTGTGCTAACATATGCACAACTTAAAGTCACCAGTTCAAAGTGTCTGATGAAGCCTACTTCACTTCACAAAGCCGTGCAACCATACCCCCATCTAGTTGCAGCTCTTTAAAAATAAATCCCCCTGGAAGGAAATCCCATGCCTCCCCCCCCCCCCCCCCAACCATTCCCTATGCTCCAACTTTCCAAACCCTGATAACTACCTGATTTATCTGTCAGAACTTGTCAGAATAGACTGGATGTCTTGCACACATGGACCTCTGTGGCCTTTTGGCTGGCTCCTTTTGCTTAGTATGCCTAAAGGGCCAAGTGTGAACACAGGGTCATACCCGAGTCTGTGCTTCAGTTCACTATTGTTTTGTAATTAGTTTTATCAGGCTGGCCTTGAACTCATGACCCCTCTATCTTCAAAGTGTGGAGGCTACAGGTTTTTAAGACTTTTGTAGCTTTAGCTCCCAAATTTTTTTTTCTTTTTAATTTGATTTGATTTTTAAAAAATTTCATACAATGTATCTTGATCATATTCATTCTCCTTCCTGGTTCCACCCAACTTTGCTCCTTCCCTCTCCCTGTGTCACGCCAATTTGTATTACAATGTATCCTTGGATGAGTAGTCTCCCACTGGAGCATGGTGGGCTTACCAGGGACAACACTCTTGGAGAAAATCCACCCTCCTCTCCCAGCAGCTAACTGCTGCCCATAGCTTCAAGGCTAAGGGTGGAATTTCACGCCTGCCTCTCCACTCCATGCTGAGATCTGGTCTGGTTTGTGCTTGCACAGGTCTTGTGCACACTGTCATGGCAGCTGTGAGGTCACACGTGTCACTGTTGTGCTGTGTCCAGAGGATACCCTTCCTTGTTGTCATCCAAAGATAGCTCCCATGTCACACATGCTCTGAAGTGTCCCTTTTGTCTCATTCTCTATAGAGCTCTCTCTCTCTCTCTTTCTGTGTGTGTGTGTGTGTGTGTGTGTGTGTGTGTGTGTGTGTGTGTGAGTTTAAGCTCATGTTTATGCTGGGGTTGTACAGGAATATCCTTTCAGTCAAACAGTTGCTGTCTTGGGGAGTTTGGCTGTGCCCACTTGCAAACCATCTCCCAGCTGGCCTGTTGACTGTTTACACCTCCTCCTAAGGGGCAGGCAGGGTCACAGGACCTTTACCTGTGAGCCCCTGCTACCTGTTGTATGCAATGCTGTCCTAACTGCACTGGCCTTGGGGAGTGGCTAAAATATACATATACACTGGGGAAGACCAGAGGAGGCAGGCTTTATCTATGCGGCTATAGGAAAGTAGTTATCCCTGTTAGGTAAGGACTTTCTGGTGTGAGCTTTTGCAAGGGAGCACTGACATTCCCGTAAGTAACCCCTCACTTAAATGTTCTATAAGTAAGCCCTATAAATTCAGTGGCTCCCCAGAGTAAACTTTGGTGGAATTGATTGTACCTTGGTTCAAGGAGAGGTAGGTGCTGCTTATGACTTCCCTGGAAAGGAACACAGTGAGGAGAGAGGTAGGTGCCTCTTGTGACTTCCCTTGGAAAGATCGGTAGTAACAGCCAGTGATTTAAATATGAGTAGGTTCATTAATGTGAAGGCTTTGAGATCTCAGTGAGAAATGCGTTGTGCACAGCACTGGCCATATTTCTTTATTAGAGGCTTACGTGGGGTTTCACTTCTAAAAGTGGGTGACTCAATGCTTAGAGAAAGCAAACAATTAACCACGCCAGGTGGGAGTTCAGGTCAATGGTAAACAGAAAAGAGGTGTTGAAAAATTTCCTATCCAAAGACACAAACTCAAGAGCAGCCTAGAGAAATAAGGCGTGCAAAGTTCAAAACTGTTGCTAATGAGTGGTTCCCACATGGTGGCAAATTTACACTGTCTCTCCTTCACCTAACCCCCCAGGCCTCTTTTTATTTATTTATTTATTTATTTGCCAGACTTTATTGTTCCTAAAACACAGTGGACTGGTCTTCCTAGGTTTAAATGATTTAGAGTAAGAAACATGAAATCAAGTGCTCCACTGGGAATGCATTGCTGTTGTGTACATCAATGTCACATTGACTTCTGTGAGTAAACCAGTCCTCCTCAGACACACTTCCAGAGGTCAGGAAGGGTGACTGGAGACACCCCACATCTACCCCACTCTCATCCTTCAGCGGACACTGTTCTGTGGTGATCCTCTGTGAAATGAAGCTTCAGCCCTTGAGCACAAGTTGTGTCTTAGAAAATCAAATATCACACGTGAAGGTTTGTGCTACGCCCTCCGCTTTTGTTTGTAATATCTCGCCTTGTGTACGGAAGTGGTTTTTAAAGCGTGATCCTGAGTAAGTGGTAGTCCCGTCACCGAGGAAGGAGTTAGAAACCCACATTCTCTGGCCTTGCAATCTGTGTTTTAGCAGATCACCCACTCTGACGTATGCTAACGTTTGGTTGTCACTGGTTTGGAGAACCATGTGACTTACGCTATTTCTGTTCATGATAGGAAGAAGTTATCAGTCAGGCCCCCAGCTACGGTTGCCTTGGAGACATTTAATGATACAACACCCGAAGTGCCATGCTGCAGAGCAAATGTCAAATTCCGAAAGGAAGACACTTACTGTCAGAAGGCTTCTAGAACTGCCCCCAGCAGCCAAAGCAAGAGGTCTAAGACACAGGATCCACAGAAGGTGCTAAGGCAGGGCCCCTGGGCTGAGCTGTGGCCTTGAGGTCCCTGGAACTGGTAATGAAGTGTAATTCCAAGGGTTGGAAAGCAGTTCTTGCAGCAAAAGTCTCCAAGGCTGACCTTAGCAATCCAAACAGGAAGCAAGCAACTAACATCCCTGGGCGTGCCTGGTTGTAGGGAAGCCCAAGGAAGTCTTGGCAAAGAGATGTCTTTCTTATTCTCTCAGGGAAAGGGTGGGCCATACACTTGTTGGTTGACAAGGAGGACCTGGAGACTGACATGCCTATCTGCCCTCTTCTGGTCTTTAAAACAATACTGGAGTGCTGGAGAGATGGCTCTGTGGTTAAGATCACCGGCTGCTCTTCCAGAGGACCTGGGTTCAATTCCCAGCACCCACATGGCAGCTCACAGTCTGTAACTCAAGTTCCAGTGGATCTGACTCCCACACAAAGACATGCAGGTCAAACACCACTGTATATAAAAATAATAATAATAAAGAATTTATAAAACAATGCTGAGTGTTTTTCCTCCTGACTTGTAAATTCTCCAGGTCCAGCAGTAGACACAAAAGACCTTCTTGATATCCTGTCTCATATTCTAGTCCTGTTCTGGGGACAAATGTCAGCTCTGGTGTTGAGTAGATGCTTTCTGGTTTCTAGACTCAAACTTCTGAGCCCCACAAAATTGCAAATCCAGGGGAAGTGTCTACTATGTGTGCAGGGAAAGCACCCACTGTGTGTATAGGGGAAACGTCCACTGTGCATACACGGGAAGTACCCACTGTGCGTTCAGGGGAAGTGAGCACTGTGCGTTCAGGGGAAGTGACCACTGTGTGTTTAGTGGAAGTGCCCACTGTATGTTTAGGGAAAGCGCCCACTGTGTGTTTAGGGGAAATGCCCACTGTGCATACAGGGGAAGTGCCCATTGTGTGTACAGGGGATGTGCCCACTGTGTGTTTAGGGAAAGTGCCCACTGTGCATACAGGGGAAGTGCCCATTGTGTGTACAGGGGATGTGCCCACTGTGTGTTTAGGGAAAGTGCCCACTGTGCAT
This sequence comes from Onychomys torridus, assembly GCF_903995425.1. NCBI lineage: Eukaryota > Metazoa > Chordata > Mammalia > Rodentia > Cricetidae > Onychomys > Onychomys torridus. Next base: position 18,842,231 of record NC_050457.1, on the reverse strand, counting down.
ACAGGGGAAGTGCCCATTGTGTGTACAGGGGATGTGCCCACTGTGTGTTTAGGGAAAGTGCCCACTGTGCATACAGGGGAAGTGCCCACTGTGTGTACAGGAGAAGTGCCCACTGTGTGTACAGGGGAAGTGCACACTGTGTGTTTAGGGGAAGTGCCCACTGTGCATACAGGGGAAATGTCCACTGTGTGTACAGGGGAAGTCCTCACTGTGTGTATGCACAGGGGAAGTCCTCACTGTGTGTATGCACAGGGGAAGTGCCCACTGTGTGTATGCACAGGGGAAGTCCTCACTGTGTGTATGCACAGGGGAAGTGCCCACTGTGTGTACAGGGGAAGTGCCCACTGTGTGTATGCACAGGGGAAGTGCCCACTGTGTGTACGCACAGGGGAAGTGCCCACTGTGTGTACGCACAGGGGAAGTGCCCACTGTGTGTACGCACAGGGGAAGTGCCCACTGTGTGTACGCACAGGGGAAGTGCCCACTGTGTGTACGCACAGGGGAAGTGCCCACTGTGTGTACGCACAGGGGAAGTGCCCACTGTGTGTACGCACAGGGGAAGTGTCCACTGTGTGTACGCACAGGGGAAGTGTCCACTGTGTGTATGCACAGGGGAAGTGTCCACTGTGTGTATGCACAAGGGAAGTGTCCACTGTGTATACGGGGTCGTTTCTTACAGGACTGCTCAGCATTCTCACATGCACTTTGTCCTGGCTATCTCAGCTGGGAATTTGGCAGCTGCTTTTGAGAACACAGGCTCCTCAGCAACTCATCTAATCAGACACCAGATCCCGGGAATCCAGTCACAATAAGATCTGTCAAATCCCTTCCCCCTTTATTTCTAGTCTCACACAAATCCATCTATTCCATATTATTGTATTAGCTCAGTGTGCTAAGACTGTCTCAACAAGATAACAGAGACTGGGTGGTCTATATAACAGAAATATACTTTTTCATAAATCAGGAATCTAGAACGCCCAGACAAGGATGCAAGCATGGGGGGTGTCTGGCCAGGCTCCACTGTTTGTCTTAGACACTGCCTTCCCTGTATACATTCACAGGCTCCTTCCAAGGTGTGTGTGAGCAGTGCTGGGGTCCCTTTTCCGTAAAAGAACAGCAGTCTTAGTGGGTTAGACCCCCACTTTTATGACCTCTTTTAACCTTATTACCCCCTTAAAGGTAACTAATTCAGTCATTATCACCTTGTGAGTAGGGTTTCAGCTCACTAGGCTTGGGCATAATTCGGTCTATAAAGATCCCTACTACCCCATGTCTGAATTAGTCTAACTTGACTTCACTCCCAACTCCCTTCAGGCCAGTCAGTGAACATGCAGCCGTTTTCATCTTGGTCAAATGGCCCTTTAGTTTGATTGAAAACCAGAGTGATTCTCATGCTTAGGATGTAGCCAAACTCTGTGGCCTGGCATTTGGTTCCTTGGTAATAATAGTGTAATAATAATAATACATTATTATTAGTGTCACTAACACAAACTAAGACACATAACACATGACAACACCAAATAATACCAAACACCACCATAACACGTTTTAGAAATCCCTGTGTAATCCTTTGTGCTGCTTAGTGGTTTTACCATAAGTTTATATATACATAAACTTGTATATATAAATTCTTTATTGATTCTTTGGGAATTTCACATCATGAACTCAATCCTACTCACCTCTCAGGCCTTCCACATTTGTCCCTTACCCCTGCAGCATGCTCCTCCAAAAGACACCCCTCAATTAATTAAAAATAAACAAAAAACCCCACCTCACTCTCCATTCTTCCAACACTTCATTCATCCTGCGGCATTAGGAGCTGCGGTGTGCCACACAGTAGACCCTTTTGTCCATTCAGCCCAACCCACAAAATGTTCATTGCAGTGAGTCATTGGTCTGGTTCAAGGCCTCTGGCACACCATCATCACTGGACCCTCACTGAAACTCCTCTTGGAGATCCTGCTGTTACCCTAGTCATGGAGATCTACACCTATCATTCTGGGGACTAGTCCCTTCACACACTCCAGCAGGTCCTAGATGGGGTATAGAGGTTAGGGTGGGTCAACCCAAGGCCCAGGATGTGGGTCTGGGTGGTAGCTGAATTGGTTGGTCCAGGCCACTGGGACCACCCCCCTCAGGTGAGAGGCAGAACCAGCTCTCCTAGGCCCATGCCTTTGGGGGACAGCATTCCCCTGCCCTTGGTGAGGGATGGGGCCATCTCTACCAAGTGTGTATGTGGAGAGGAGCTAGCTTTCCCATGGGGGACAGGGCCAGTTCTCCAGCGACAGGGTCCAGCGAGGGGCAGGGCTAGCTATCCCAGGGCCAGTGAGGGGTAGGATGGTTCAGCAAGAAAGACCCTTGGGTTTCAACATGCATGATTCCTAAGACCCCTGTCATAAGGCATTTAAGCCACCTCTTTTATTGTTCTTCAAGTATTCAGCGAATGTTCCCACCTCTAGGTCTTCTGTAGTGCCTTCTTTTTCTAGTTATTCAAATCCAGCCCCTTCTTTAAAGAACTACGCCCTTACCTTCTTGGTGACATCTTCCAGGTCTCTGCTTCCCAAACTCACCTCTCTCTCTGGGTTAGGATTGTTATCTTATAGCAAGTATGTATACAGATCTTTGTTCCTTCCTGGATCGTCAGATGTACTTCTTCATCTCTCTCATGGTGCGCTGTGTCCTGGTGGTCCTCAGGGTCCTCAGTGTGTAGATGGGAAGATGAAAAAAGGAGTGAAGGAAGACCTTATTTCATAAAGTTTTCTGATAATCATAGCCTAGATGTCCTCTCTGCTGAGAAAATGTCTACAACCCTACCCCGAATCCATCACATCAACTTTATGTATTTATTTGTTTGTTTATAGTCAGGGTCTTACTGCATAGCGCTAGCTGGTCTGAAGGTCACTGTGCAGACCCAGCCAGCCTTGAATTTGTAGCAATGTTCTTGCCTTTGCATCCTCAGTGCTGGGATTTTAGGCATGTGCCGGCATGCCGGGCCTCTTTAACATATCAATGCCCTTAAATACCTTCACCACTCCCAGAGAATTTTTTGCTTATCTCTCTAATCTTCTACCCCACGTAGTCTAAATTTGTGGAAATTGATATTGTTTCCGGCTAACTCCCTGGTGCAGAGTTAGCATTTGATACATAGTAGGCTGTCAGTAAATATTTGCTGAATATGATGGTATGTTTTGGAGTAAATGGCGCATTTCTCAAAATGTGCATCCAGGCAGGGGAAGGCTTACTTAGAAACTGTTTTGTTTGCTTACTGTTTTCTGCCTCTTCATTTTCAAACAGAGTCTCACTCTGTAGCCCAAGATGGCCTGGAATTTACTCTATAGTCTCGGCTGGCCTGGAATTTATCCCAGTTCACTTGCCTTAGCTACCTCTGGTGCCGGGATTAAGCCACCGCACCTGATGTGCTGATCAGTTTTTTGTCAACCTGACACAGGCTAGAGTTATCTGCAAAGAGGAAACCTCATCTGAGAAAATGCCTCCATCAGAAAGGCCATTAGGCAACTCTATGGGACATTTTCTTGAGTAATGCTTGTTGTAGGAGGGTCCAGTCCAAGGTGGGAGGTGGCATCCCTGGGAGGTCGTCCTGAGTTGTTTTAAGAAAGCAGACTGAGCAAGCCATGGGGAGTAAGTGGTGTTCCTCCATGGTCTTCACTTCAGTTCCTGTCTCCAGGTTCCTGTCTTGAGGTCCTGCCCTGAATTCTCTTGACAATTGTCAGTAACTGGGATGGGTAAGAGGGAATAAACCCTTTCCTCTCCAAGATGGTTTTGGTCATGATGTTTCACACAGCAAAGGAAAACAAACTAGGACATCTGAACAAACCTGGACTTTTAAACTTTGCCCACTGTGTAGTTAGGAAATCTTAGGCTTATGTGCATTGCACATACACAAATATGCATCTCACCTTGCTTTATGTATTGTGTATACCGAAAACTTTTTATGTGGGTTAAAAATACATACCTGGATCTGCAAAGTCTAAAACCTCAAGGACTGTATATGAATATTCAAGGAGCCGTGTTGAATAAAAGCTAACATTCAATCACTTGGCAAATGGTATCATTAGCTAGAAAATAGATTTGTTTTCTCAATGTAGATTTTCACATAGGGTGGTTCTGTAAAGGAAGCAACTTCTACAAAGAAGGGCAATTTCAGCACTTGCCATTTTCTGACTCCTTCCTCCTTGGGTTCATCATCCTGAGCTCAGGAGTTACTGTCCAGTTGTCCCGTGGGTTCATGGCCTCTAGCTCCCTCTAAGTTGGATGTGCCTCCATATCTTTGCTCATACTGACTCCTCTGATTAGTAAGCTGCCCTAGCCAGGGTCCAGCATTCCTCTTTCTCTAGAAAGCCTTTCCCAATTATCTTAATGACCAGAAAAGAACTGACAGTTCATTTTGTTGCTCTTATGCATCTCTGTTATTTCTTGTACATCCTAAATTCCTGGCTACTCTGGAAGCTTCTCTGTAGAGTGGGCTCTACGCTGAGTTTCATTTGAATATCTTTTTATGTCTTGGACATTTCTGTGAAATATATTTGCAAGACATTTGGAAAAGGATGTTCCAGCCTTCATGGCTTGATTGCTTGGGCCCAAGAGAACATGGAGACAAAGAGCTAGGGGATTCTAGAATTCTCCCTGGGAGCTGGTCCAGCCTTTCTTTGTGATTTTCTTGTGAATGGGAAGCACAGATCACTTTCATACTATGCAGATAAGGGCCCAGTGCTCAATGCCCTGCAGGTTTGGTGATGTTGACCTAAGGAAGTCAGAGATATTACTGACTTTCCTTCTACATCTTGTCTGTTTTCCTTTTCTACATTTGGCAAGAAAGATCTGTCCTATGGGCCAAATCCTTTCCTTAATTTCATTTGGTCTTTGGCCAAAAAAAAAAAAAAAAAAAAAAAAAATCTAAAATGTGATGCAAGCATAATTTAAAATACAACTTACTTTTCTTTCTCTTTGAAAAGCTGCATCTATAAATGCACTAGCTAGGAATATTCCACCCTAAAAATGTCTGCGTGTCTTTCTTTATCTCTCACTGTGTATTTGTGGGTCTGGTTCTGTGTCTTCCCTGTAAGTGTGTATCCATTAATTTCTCCATGTCTGTTTCTCATTCATGACATTCTTCTCCCACCATCCTCCTTCTTATTTGATGGAAAAACTACCAACGAAATCTCGTAAAAGATAACTTGCTATTTTTTTTTTTTTTAAAGAAGACAATTAGGAAACATGACACTTAGATCGTCTTAATGCAACTTTTAGATCACTTTTGGCATTCACTTATGAACCTTAGTAAGTACATATATTTTTCCATATTTGTAATTGAGACATGTATATTGTATGACTTTTTAATCTAATTTTTATTTAAACACATTGAAATAGTGGTAGTCAGACATAGTAGTGCAGTTTTCTGGGCTATTTCTTAAGTGTTTGATCTATGGATTTTTTTCACACTTCGTTACTATAAATAGCACTGATTAAAAAATCTATGCTGATGATTTTTATTTCTAAAAGGAGGATTTTCAAGTTAAACACATTCATTGACTTTAAAAACGAAAGTCACAGAACATGAAATTTCTTACTTAAAACAATAGCTTCTCTTATTTTGAGCTGTGACAGTTAAGAGATCAGAAGGCAAAAAAAAAAAAAAAATCGTTCTTCATTGAACAAATATTTGAGTACCCAGCTGTATGTTAAGCACTGATACAACAGACATATGAGATCCAAAAATAAATAAGAACCTAGAGTCTAGTGAGAAAAGATAGAAAGTAAATATCACAAGTGAGCGAATTATATAGTAAAATGAAGGGTGACATATGTTATGAAACAAGAAAAATTCCAGGCCAGGGGGACTCAGGAGGGTCCCGGTGACTGTGGAGAAATGTCGGCTGAAGTTTTAAATAGGGATTGAGGATAGACGACATGGAGCAGGGGACATGTCATAAGAGACCTAAGGAAGAGAAGAAGTTAGCCATGTGAGTATGGAGATAAATGCATGACTGGCAAAGAGCACAGCTCCTGATGAACTCTAGATCCCCTGGGGAAACAGTGTGAGGCCTGGGGGGTTGTGTTAGGAGAGAGGACAGACAGGTGAGTCCTCTGGCCAGTGTTTCCAGGTTCCTGTCTCCATCAAAGAATGGACTGGAAGAAAAGACAAATTAGGAATGGTGAGAAAATTTATAAAATTTACAAAGGTATACCCTCAAAGGGCAAGTACAGTAAATGATAGGGGTAGCTTTATGGTATTTTGGATGGTTACTTTGATGGTCAAACTGATGGAGGGGTGGATCATCATGAGTTAAATTGAGGAAAAGGCAGAGAATTCTAGGAATGGGTATGGATCCCTCTGACTTTCTGTATTCATGAGATTTTCCTAGTGTGGTATCAGATACTTGATGGGATAGGCACTTTTGAAGGTCATAGAGATGGTATTATCATGGAACACTTTGTAGCCATCCACATCAGCCGTGTTGGGCCCAGCTGGTGTGGAGTCTCGATCTCTTTACTGGTCTAGGGGTTCTGGCATCCTGCTCTAGTAAGCTCTGAGATCACCAGCCTCCAGCCCCTATGCACTTTGGCTCTTTCTTCTCCAAGGTCTATCTAGCCAGCTTTAGTTGGAGCAGGAAGAGTGAGGGTAGAAAGCTTAGCCTGCCATGGGAGCAGCCTCATTGTGTGGGTACTTCAGCCCTTTGCCTTTTTTGGTCTGCAAAGAAGGCTGAAGACAGGGCTTCACTAGATCCACTTTCTAAGGAATGGCAGATGCTGGACCAGCCCTGAACACCTGCAATGGGGAATTATTCTGTTTTTGACAAATTCTTCTGGGTGATTCTGATGTGCCCTCAGGGTTGGGACTGTTCTTTTAGCTTGGGAAAAAAAAAAAAAAAAAAGAAAGAAAAAAAAGCCCACGACTTTAAATTAAAAATCATTTCATAAGAAGATAAAAAGCTCTTAGCATCCCAAATGTCAGTGATTTTGAGATGTCAGAGATTATGCAGGCAATTGCAGCTCAGAGGTTAAATGACTTACCCAGGGTTACACAGAGTCAGGTTTCAGACTGACCCTTCTGAGGTCAGTGAACCTTCTGCTGGGTTGGGTTGCCTAATAAACGGTGTCATTTGACCTGTCAGGTGGTTAGATTCCCAAGACTCTCTCATGAGGAACATTGTCTGAACCCAGAAGTTCTCTAAGGTTGATCGGTTGATTAAATGTTTGGTTACCTAAAGATCAATTAGATGGCTGTGGTTGTTTTAACCTTTGTGGTTAAAAATGATTCAAAATGTATTAATCACATTTTCTGCTCCTTGAGAGGAATTCTGGGAGATTCATTCCATTTTAGAAGTGGAATGAACCTTAATTCTTCAGGATCTTGCAGTGCTCTGGGTCATAATTCTGCAGGAAGCTCTTATTTAATATCATTATAAAACATAAAAGGCACTCAGCTGACCTTGAACATGAGCTAAATTTCTCCCTTCTTTTTAAGTACAGTTTTTTTTTTTATTCAGTTAGCTTTCTTTTTATTTGTTTCTTGGACATTGTTGCTAAAATTTTCTCACTTTAATTAATTTCTTTTTATAATGTTGGGTTTTCTGACCTTAATTTACTAAATTTTGCCTAAATGACAGCCACAGTGTCTAAGCATGTAGACACTGTTGTCAACCCTGGGTTGCACTGTGTCCTTGCAGGGGGACAAGTTCAGAAATCACTTCCTGAGGCCATCCCTCTCGAGGCTTACTCATTTTTTAATGTATAACAAGTTCACCCTAAATTTGTTTCTGGATGTCTGTGCAGTCATGATTCATCTGCAAGTGCTCTCTACCAGAAGATAGGGTGTAGTTTGTATTTTTTTCATAGTTTAGCCTTCCAAAGCATCACTGACATTTTTCAATGCATAGTTTCATGAGTAGTTCCTTGAGAAAATTCTAACATAACAGTGGTATGAGAAGTATCTGATGCTCAGTTTCGTGAAGGATGATGGCTGAGATGGGTGTACAGGAACTACCTGAGGAATAATTAACATCATACCAGGAGAAGGGATGGAGATTTGGGGGGGTCTTGTAATTTAACTCTGTTATTATTTGCTCATTCCTTAGTGATTCATTAGAAGGAAGGGCAGATGGTTGTTGCAGAATATTATTTTAACTAGACAAAGATGTGTTATGTTTGTTTACACTGCAGAATATTACTTTAACTGTGTGTTACTTTTGTTTATGCTGCATTGTTTAATTATGTAAAGATGTGTTACATTTGTTTCCCCTTGCCTGGCTAAGACACCTGATTGGTCCAATACAAAGCTAAATGGCCAATAGCTAGGCAGGAGATGGACAGGCGGGGTTAGCAAGCAGAGAGAATAAATAGGAGGAGAAATCTAGGCTTGGGAGGAGAGAAACAAAGAAGGAGAAAAGAAGAAGAAGAAGAGAACAAGGGACATGCCCAGGGCAAAAAGCCAGGCAGATGCCAGACAGACAGACAGATATAGAGAAGCAGTGAAAGATATACAGGAAGAAAGGAAGAGGGTAAACAGCCCCAAGGCAAAAGGTAGGTAAAGAGAAACAGTTTAATAACTTATAAGAGGTAGCCAGAAACAAGTCTGAGGTAGGCCTAGCCTTCAAAAACTAATAAGAAGTCTCTGTTCATGATTTAGGAGCTGGTTGGTGGCCCAAAAGAAAAACAAAGAAACAAACCAACCACACAAACACAAAACAAACCAACAACCTATTCCAGATGGTAGCTACCAGATTTAGCTGTAAGTGAACGACTGCCCCCTGTACTGTGGCAGTCTTATCTGCCTGGTGCCCAGTCAATGTGCAAGGAATTGTGGGGAAGCTGTGATGTCAGGACAGAAGGGCTCTGACTTACTCTTCCAGCTGCTGGGCATGCCGCCAGCAGGAAAATGGTTCTGTTGCCCTTTATAAGGGGGCCTGCCTCAGCCACCTTGTCCAAGGTCACGGACATAGTTGGTGTGAATGACTGGTGGACATGGGTGTATCCCTCTTCGCCACCGATCCCTCTTCGCCGCCGCACCTTAGGACCTCTCTGAAGCATCATCCTAGCATCAGAATCTTCTTTGCAAGGTGCCCAAGGCTAGACCAGTTTCTCCCTCAGCTTGACGTCACTTCCTTTTCTGACCTTCTCTAAATGTTGCTTTCAAGACACCTGATAAACTAATTACTTGCCAAACACTGACTTAGAGTTTGTTGGGGAACTCAGCCCACCTGGAAATCCTTTGAGCTATTTCCCTGCCCATGAGAAAATACAACAGGGATTTTCCCCAAATTAACTGGAGAAGGACTTTTCTTTTTTCTTTTTTTTTTAAATGTCATTAAAATAAAAAAAGTGATAACTGAACTGAGATGCAAAACAAAAATGGAATAAGGTTGACTCTTTCTATCTGAACTTGGGATGTGGCGGTGTTTCTCCTTGTTTGTAGACAGGAGCCTAGAGCTCCTGGAGATCAGATTGGCCTTGACCTCTAGTGTAATCCTCCTGCCTCAACCTCCCAATTTGTAGAATTAGGGTGTAAACTAGCATCATACCCAGCTTGAACTTCAGATGTGTAGGGATGTCTATTTTGTTTCTCTTTGGCAGTGAGAAGACATCAATTGACACCTTCCTCCAATAACTCTAAGAGTTGACAGTATGGGGGGAATGGAGGATAATGATGTCATCTTGAACTGGATACCTCTTTGCATTTTGCATTGAAATTTGTCCTTACAGAAGTCTAACTGAAGTCCTTGCTCAGACGGTTTCACTATCTCCCTTGCGCCACTGTGGTAGTGGCAGAAATTACTGAAGCGGCCCATGAGTAAGTGGACAAATGGTGCCTGGAGGCTAGAAGGTGGATTTCCAGAAGACAGTTTGCACAGCATAGTTGCTTCTAAAAGCATTCTCCTCCTCTACAAGGGGGCTCAACCAGCGTGGCCCCCACTGAGGGAGGCCATTTTGGATTGCCCAGTCCAGGGTGGAAGGAGAGAGCCGCGGGAGGCTGGGTGAGGTGGAAGTCAGGGTGAACATTTAGTGACACCCAGAGAAGAGCTGAAAACTAGGGGAGAGAGCAAAACAAAAAACAAAAAACCAAACCCAACAAAAGCAAGCAAGCAAACAACAACAACCCAAACAAAGTACAAGTAACAAAACAAATGAACACGCCGACAGCTTTCTGTTCTTTGCTTGGCTCTTTCACGGAAATGAGAATGTATTCCCCAGTGGGACAGCCCATCTCTTGGCATGAACTTCCGAAGGATATGCAGACAGGGAACGGGCTTTTTTTTTTTTTTTTTTTCTAAAGGCTGGGCCACCACCCAGCTGAACCTTCAGATGAGCATGTGGATGCTGGTGGGACTGAAGTGAAAGCAGATGTAAACTATTCAAGAATTGGGTCTCCTAAGTCGTCTTGACAAGCCAATCAATGGGCTTGGTGGGCCTGAGCCCTACGTTCCCTGCCATTTGCGAGGGCATCCTGGTGACAAGTCAGGGAAAGGGCTGAAAATGTGTTTTTGAGAAGAAACTTGAGGTCCACCCAGCCGTTCTTGGCCTGGAGAGGGGCTCATGCAGACTAGGGGGAGAGGGACTAGGGCACTAGGGGGCCGTGTGGACCTGCCCCCACCCCACCAAGGGACAAGGCCTCGGGGCAGCCAGGAGCTGGGGAGGGTTCCAAGGCACCGTGTCAAGGCGCTGCGCGGCCGGGAGCTGAGTGCCGTGGGGCGGCCCTTGGGGACCCCAAGGAGGACCGAGACGGGAAGGGGACGTGCGAAGACTGAAAGAGGGGAAGACGGTGCCGGCGGGCGGGCGGCCGGGCTGGCGCCCTGGCCCGGGCGTGGGGAGCTGGGCGGCGCGGGCCGAGGCGCGGGCGGAGCGGAGGGCGGAGGCGCGGGGCGCGCGTTTGGGGCGCTGCGGCGGGGAGGGTGGCGGCCGCCGGGGCGCGCGGGCCGTGTGTGTGTGCGCGCTCTGCCGCTCCGGGAAGAAGATGGCCCAGGAGGGAAAGTTGGGGTGACGCGTGCTGCCCCCGGACGCTTGCCAGGGGGCACGGAGGAGAGAGCCCGACAGAGCGGCGGCCACCCAGGCTGGGGGGCGCGCAGTCTGGGCGACGCCACCGTCACCGCGCCCGCCCGCCCCCTCACTGCAGGTGGCCGCGGGAAGCTCCGAGTCTGGGTGGCCCGGGGGCGCGGGCGGGCGCGCGCTGGGGGAGCCCGGCTGAGGGATGGGCTGCGCCCCCAGCATCCATGTCTCACAGAGCGGCGTGATCTACTGCCGGGACTCCGATGAGTCCAACTCGCCCCGCCAGACCAGCAGCCTGTCGCAGGGCCCCACGGCGCCCCTGCACGGCCTCTTCGTGCAGACCGACGCCGCCGACGCCATGCCCCCGAGCCGCGCGCCGGGACCCCCGGGCGCTGTCCGAGTCCGCAAGTCCCGGGCTGAGCTGGGCAGTGGCAGCAGCACCGGGTCCTCGGGCCCCGCTGTGACCACCTGCCGGGGCCGGAGGCGCCACTGCTGCAGCAGCGCTGAGGCCGAGACCCAGACCAGCTACACAAGCGTCAAGGTAAATGCGAGCTGTTGCGGGGGTGCTGCCCGTCGGGTCTGCACCGGGTAAAGGGCTCCTGGGGGAGGTGGGTGACCGACTGGGGGAGAGTGTTGCTAAGGAGGAGTTTACTTTTCATTTTTGCGGGAGGTGAAGGCCCAGGGGATTGGGGGGAAGAAAAAGATCTTGGAGGGTGCAGGGGACCAACCCTGGCTGGTCCTGGGGTGGGGACAGGTGGGGTGTAGCGCAGGGGAAAGCAGTTGGGATGGCCTGTTCCTTGCTAAGGGAGGGCGCCTGTGGCCCAATGGATGTAGCTAGAAGGATGGGCATGCATCACTAAGAGCATGCGAGTTTCTCTGAATGAAATCTGAGCGCTGAGCTGGATCTGCTTGTGGTGCAGACCAAGCACCAGGATGTTAGAGCGCCTGGGGTTCAGATTTTCACCTGCAAGTCAGCTAGGCTGGAAGGAGTTCTCAGCACAGTGGCCCAGTGCAGGGATTTGTGAATGAATCAGGCTGTTTCTTTTTGAAGAGCTATAGAAAGGGACTAGGGGAGAGCCAAGTGGAACCTGTTGTCACTGTTGTCACTGTGTTTCTCTGGGATGACTGTATCGTGGGCATACTTGAGAGAACCCAGTCAGAGTTTGGAATGTCAGCAGAGCCACCATAGAGGGATGTGGTTTTCAGTTCAGGGCATCTACCTCAGGATGATAATTCTGCACACACATCACCAGGGTGAATGAGCGTGTGAGGATGTGGAAAGGTTGAAACAGTCTGTAGATAGTTCTTGATGAAAATTTATTCCAATGGTGCCCAGTACATGTTTTTAAAGTACTCTTACACCCAAGAGGAGTTCATCGTGTCAGATTAATCGCTTGATAGCAAATCGAAGAATGAGGACACGCTTCATTGTGAGGAAGAAAAAGCACGTCTCTAAACTCTTAATGTTAGATAGACACAGCTTTTATGTAGTCAGTAGATTACCAGGGACCACTTCGTGATTCCTTGACAAAGACACAGTTGTATATCTAGTAGTTAAAACTCCGCTCAACAGTTGGCCCAGTGTGAGGAGAATGAGTCTTCCTGGATGGAGTGCCCCAATGCTGGAGGAAAGGGAGGGAGGAGGGATAGTGGGCTGCCTTTTGATGAATTCAGTTTTTTTTGTGAAATGGAATCTCATTTGACCATGTAAAACTTAACTAGGGTTTACTAGTAGGTGTGATGTTTCTCTGGTAATAATTGTGAACACCTTTAACATAAACATACCATCTAATATGTACCTACTATGTTCTAGGAATACATTTCTTTTCTTACTTTTGAATACTAACAGGTTATCTGAAGAGTAGAGCCCTGGATTCAATTAAGTAGTTTTTACAGAGACGTGTGGTGGGTACCAAGTTTGCTTTTGTTTGTTGCTTTCTGGGCCTCCTGCCAGCAGAAACATAAAGTTAGCATTAGAAGAAATTTCAAGGTGTTAAGGAGCCTATTTTTAGCAGCATCCTTAACTTGGGGTTTTAAAGGGGAATTTGAAGGCCTGAAGCAGTAGTTGAGAACTGTGACTGCTCGTGAACTTTGTGGTATTTTGTTTTGGTTGCTCAAGAGAAACTTAGGTATTTTTACCTTTCAGAGTAGCAAGGAACTCATTTTTAGTACCTGGCAACCCTGGCTACTTGGTGTTTGTTTAGTGAAAGGAAAAAAAAATAATGAATGAGACCATTTTTCTGTGTCTTAATGCTTTCCTCAAGAGGCTACTTAGAAACCAAATAGAGTAAAAACCGATGGAGAAAATGAGCCCTGATTATTAGCAGTTACTATAAACTCGAATAAATCTCATGCTACTTGGCTTAAGTGTTAAAAGGCTTGACCTGGAAAGGAATTTAACCCTCTTTACTTTATCAACAAGATGTCCAAATAAGAGCTTAATTTATTCCAAGCCATTGCTAGGAATGTTGGGAAGGAGGGTGCTACTTCAGCCATTCAACATGAATTTGCATTCCATAAACCTCAGAAATTATACATTTGAAATCAGATCAGGTATATTTATACAAATGCTAAAGAACTTCTTATCGCAGAATTGCCCCCAAAATATTTAATAGCATCCCTTTAGCCTCCATCTAGTAGTCTATGGTCTTTTACAGTCTGAAAGTTTCACATGTTCTGTGCCCTTACATGGATGAATGGATGAGATGATTCCGTCAAAAAATTTTCCTTTTCCTTTTTAGAATAAGAATTCTATGATCCCGTGATAGTTGGCAGGCCATGTGGCTCCCCTTCCCTTTCTGACTGCTTGGGTAGAAAAAGAAAGTCTTTGCCATTTGGTCCTATTTACAGTCTTAGTGGGTTTCAGTAGAGTCTTTCTTTTACCTTCCTCTTTGTACATCAATTATAAACACTATCTTTATTATCTAGCTGGCTTCTGGTATTCCCCTGAGTACAAAAAAAAAAAGTGTGTTTGATCTCTCTCTTTTTCTAGCAATAATTTATTTCATTAAGCTTTTAGAATGATGAAGCATTATGATGTCAAACATGATGTCAACAGGAACCTTCTTGAATACCTAATTGGCAAAAAAGATTATCAACATTAATAATTCATATGCAGTGCAATGATATCACATGAGTTTCCATTTCTGGTAAGGAGTTTGTCTCCCAGTTGCTGTAAAAATGCAACTTCCTAGCAATTCATCTCTCTTGCTTGCCTTTTTAAAATAGTACTCTAGCAGGGGACTCCTGCAGAATGCTCACTCTTGGTGTGTGCCAGTTCTGTAATTCTTGTTCACAAATCCTTGGAGGAGACGATGGGACTTCTCTTGGGGAGGAACTAGGAATCCGTACCAATCTTTTCCAGGACCAGCTGTTGCTGCTTGGAGCAGCCAGGACTGAGTAGCCTGTCCTAGCATAGTCTTTCCTGATGGCATGCTCAACTTCCTCCATCCTCAGCACAGGTGAGCTGTATTGTGGATGCAGTTGGTGTCACCTGCGCTGATGACTGGCATCATCTCCACCTCCCCTCTTCAACGTTCATTTATTCTTTCAGCTGGTGTTTATGCCAACCTCTACTGTAGATGCCAGGGATTTGGAGAACATCCATAAGATTTAGTGAGCAAAGCCTACATAGGATGCTAAATCTCTTTCCGAAGGGGTGCGCTTAAACCAGTTATTGGTGACTTCCACAGGATTGTTCCATGGCATTCTAGAGTCAGTGAGGATAATGTTAAATTGACTACTGTACATAAAGGGCAATAAATATTTATGTGATGTTACAGTAAATAATGAGACTTTTATGGGGGTAGGGATTAGAGCTACTTTTTAGAGTAGTTCTTGTCTTTCTAGTCATGATTCTTGAACCTGAGTCACTTGGAGATGCTGGTAAAGTGCACAGTGGGTGTGGGCCCCACCCCTGAAGTGGCTGATTTAATAGTCCCGGAAGGGACTTGAGAACTTAGAGTTTCAGGGAGTTTTTAAGAGATGTCTTGTTGCTGATCTGGGGGCCACACTTGGAGATCCCGTGCTTTAAATGAATTAAGTTGTTTTGTGGCCCAGGTAAATTATGTGTGGCCACCTATAGCAGTGGACACGGATCTCTCCATTTATGGAGTCAGAGTCTTCACAGCTGTCTGGAAAGTCTTAAGTGGGGACAGTACTGGACCATGCAGCCCACTCGGGTTTCTTGAGGTTCCGTTCCCTGCAGGCTCATCTTGGGTTTGTGAGGATCCTGACTTCTCATCATGGTCTCTTTAGCTGCCTCTGCTTTGGATGGACCATGCCCCACATGATGGGCATTTGCAAAGTGAGGGAAGATGCTGAAAGAGGGCTGCATGTCAGGCAGAACAGCTGCATGTCTCCTCTTCAGTCTTGGAGTTCTTGCTACTCATCTTTTGTTGTTGTTTTTGTTTGCTATTTTTCATTTCAAAATAGAGCGTAGAGTTTAATAAGCTCTGGTGAGTCCTATAATTTATGTTAGTCACTAGGCTCAGGTCTACGTTCTGCTGTTATATATTTTATCAAAATTCGCCCCCTCCCAACACACAAAATTGGAGTCAGTGGTTACTTTCTCCTTTTTTCTCCAGTGCTGGGAATTTTCTGGCATGTGAGGCAAGCTTGGCCAATGATCCATGTCTCCAGCCCAAGTGATCCCATTCAAATTACCTTCCTGCTTTGTAGTATAGTTACACCAATTTTTAAGGATGACTAGACAATTCTTTTTAACATCTTCCAATAAGACTTTTTAACACCTTCAAATCAGAGTCTGGTAGGGGTGGTGTGCACTTTTTATTCCTAGCCTTCAGGAGGCAGAGGCAGGCGGATCTCTGAGTTCGAGGCCAGCCTGGTCTACAGAGTGAGTTCCAGGACGGCCAGGGCTGCACAGAGAAACCCTGTCTTGGAAACACCAAAGCAAAACAACAACAAAAGACTTCAGATCAGAAAGCAACACTGAGCATTTGGAGGTAAGAAGTTTCTACTGACATCTCCCCTCACAGCTCTAGTGGGACAGGGACATACCAGAGAGGGCAGGGAAGAGTCGGTGACACCAGCTTTGGTAAGGGTCAGGAATCCAAAAAGCAAGGAGAGAGTGATTCCCCAGGCCCATTTGGGAATATAGTCTCAAGACTGTAAAACCAGCTGGAGAGGGACAGGTGAGAACTTTGGGTCAGATGGGTAAGTACAACCTAGAATTCAGGGTCTTCACGGAGGTGACAGCTACTCAACCAGGTTGAGGATTCTGATGGAGGAATACAAGTATTTACTTTCTGCTTCTGTGGGGATCTCTCCTGGGCACAAAGAGCTCACAGCCACAGGAATTGCTGTAGCCATCCAGAGACTATAGGTAACCACTTCACTTGAATGTGGCAAGACGAGCCAGCCACATCTTCCTTGCCCCCTATTCAACATTATCTGGGCAGCAAGCAGAGCGTCAGTGAGATATTAATCTCCTGCAGGAGCCACTCCTAAGTTGTTGGTAGATGGAAAGGAAGCCCACAGACGAGGCTGCAGGAGCTCAGACTTGAAAAAGAGAGAACTACTACTACTATAGAAGGATTGTGGGGGGGGAGTGGTTATGGAAACCCAAGGGATCAAGTCTACAGAAGCTCCCAGAAGCTGTGACCTGAAGAAGGCATGTGAGAGATGCAACCAGTGGATATATTGACAGTCTTAGCTGGATGTGAGGGCACCATTTCTACCGTTTCTTTTTGGAGAGAGACAGAGACAGACAGACACAGAGAGACAGAGACAGAGATGCAGAGAGGAACAGAAACAGAGACAAATGGGCAAATAGCTTCATGAAATTGACCTACATTTTAGGGATCTCCTGTCTGTCATTGCCTTTCACCAAACATATCTGCAAAGCAGAGAGAATAGGAGAATATTGGATGTGGAGTCCTGGGTACAAGGCAGAGTGGGGAGCAGGGCCGGGGAAGCAGATACTGAACATATCTAAAAGACACCAAAAAGGGAGAACAGCTGTTCCTCGGAGCTACAGAGAGAAACTCAAAGTGCAGTGGACAGTGCAGAAGCTTGTCTCAAAGAGGAGTGGTGTTTATGTGGGCCAGATTCACTGCTGGTGCTTCCCGCCTAATGACTGGAACTAACATCTCTCTGGTGACCCTGGCTGGGGACCTCTGAGCGCTGCACACCACCTTCCTCTTCACTTTCTCCTCCGCTGTCTCTGCTAACTCTGGTTCCTCTGTCCTCCCTTCTGACCCCTCCCTGAGGGCTCCATGTAGACAGAGACATCACAACGCCACCTCGCCAGACCCAGCAGACCCAGCCTGGCCACTTTACCCTGCCCCTGCCCCAGATTTTGCTTGCCTCTACTCTGTAGGCTTCTTTCCTCAGGCCCCCAAAGTGAGAAAAATGGTCTTTTAGTATGTTTTTAGAAGCTGATTATTTTCAGTAAAGAATATGCACGTTTTTGACTGTGTTTTAAAATATTAAGCTGTGTGTTGGAGACTTTATTATTTATTTATTTGAGGGGCTTGAGATTGAACCCAAGGCTCTTACGTACTAATCAAGTGTTCTGCCATGGAGCCGCCCCCTCCCCCAGCCTTCTGGAGTTTGTTTTAGATGGGGGGGGGTTGCTTTTATGTTATAGTGGGAGCCTTGGTGGGTACCATGTTTAACAGGCAATGATGCAGCCTGTTAAAGACTTGTAATCTGCTTTACTTGAATATTGGCAATGATGGTTTCTCCTGTCTCCTCTCCCCTCCCATTGACTTCGGGTTTTCTGTCGGCCCTGGTTCCCACTCATCCCCACTTCCTCAGGGATAACCCACAGAAAAATAGCTCCTGCTGTGGAATGCTGCTGTTCTGCTCACAGTAGGCTTTGAGGAACTGTTGATTGCTGTGACAAAAATCAGGAAATGATTTTACAGTCAGCTATTCCATCAGTGAGAGAAGAAATGGTTTGTGTTGTATCATGTTGCCAAGGCAATACTGTGGATTTTTACAAGGTAAATAAGGTGGATATAAAGACATTAACTGTTAAGTCCCTCCTGTTCCTGGATCCTTTCACCTCCACTGTTTCCCCTAAATCTACTCCAAACGACAGATCCTTATTTCCATTCTTAAAAAGGAGGAAGATGGGGGCCTAGGGAGAGGGCTTGGCGGTTAAGGTGCACTTACTGCTTTTGCAGAAGAACCGGGCTTGGTTCCCAGCACACATATGTCAACTCACAATACCTCCTGGCTTCCATAGGCACTCCAGCGGTACACACGCAGGCAGACACAAAACACTCATACAAATAAAATAAGAAAAATCAATCTTTCCAAAGGTAGGAAATGAAGCTGTGATAAATAGAATAAGCGGCCTAGGGTAAGAGCTGGACTTTGATGGTATGATTGAATCCGTCTCAGAGTTCTAAAGTGCTGGTCTTTACTGCTCCTCAGCACTCTGCTAATCCCTAGGGGTGCCACACGGACTCTGCAGACAATGCCCACGGTGGTTGGTGCTGGGGTACAATTATCTGTAGCAGAGAACAGAGGAGCCGTAGAAGGGAGGCAGGGAAGCAAGGAGCCTCGAGAGTGGAGTTTTTCCTCATACGCACGAGCAGTCACCCCCTCCATCTGCTTGGCCTGGAGTGCTGTGTTGAGGTTAGTGGAGGATGTGCCATGCATGGAGAAGTCATGTAACCAACACACAAAATGTTTTCACTGACCCCAGTGATGTGCTTTATCATGATTCAGGGCTAATATTCTTGTGCTTGCCATCATTATCTTGGTAATTAAAATGAGATTAAAATTGATATTCGGGTTATGTAGATATTTTTAAAACCTGGTGTTGTGTTCTACTGCAACATGAAAACCACACTTTCTGGTGGATTGACTTAGCCAATGTAGACCAACTGAACTTACCAAGATGTGCTATCCAGGCCCTGAAAAATCACTGCCACTCATGGATTTGGTCTGCTTCAAGTGGAATTCAAAAGGGAAGACACAGAAGAATCCTTCTGGGTGAAAACACATGCTGGGGTGGGACTCGTGGGTCTGCACAAGGCAGGAGCCAATGGACCAGAACCTTGCCTTCATCCTGAGATGGTCCAGCATGGGATTCTCTGGTGTCAAAGACTCATTTTAGAACTGTTTTGAAGGTGTGCTGCTGGCTTCTGTGTGCTGTTTTGTAGGTGATCTGGGGTGACGTATGCTACACTTGGGAAGATCATGTACTGTAGGTCCAAAGCCTGTTTTCTTTCAGACAGGAGGAGAAAAATAACTGGCCACAGGGGTGTAGTTGTCTGGGTGAGTCACAGAGCTGAGAAGGACCCTAAAATCTGGAAGAAGTTACAGGAGGACACTAAGCAGCCTATTGCACAGAATAGCATACAGTAACTTAATTTACACAAACATGATGCTCAGGAACTGAGAGGTGATGAAGGGAGTCCAGGTGAAATAAAGCTTTTGTCTGTCTCAAGACTCCTGCTGTCAGAGCTGCAGCCCAGAATGGAGCCAGCTGGAAAGGAAAGCTGGCTTACTTTATACACACATTTTTGAGACATGGTTTTGTATGGAGCCAGTGCTGGGTTTGGATCTTACTATTGTAGTGCAGGCTGGCCCCAGGTTCCAGATCTTCCTGCTTCAGCCTTCCGAAGTGCTGGGATTGCAGGTCTGTGCTGCTACACCCAGCAGAAAAGAGAAGAGAAGTAATAAAAGCCAATGACCTGGCACCCCTGACCTCACCCACTAGCCGTCTTTGGATCATGTGAGAGACAGTCTTGCCTAAGACACTGGGTGGCTTTGAGGAAAGCAAAGTCACTAACTGCAGTTTGAGCTGAGCCTCAGTTAAAACTAGAAGTTTGTATATACAGCCAGTGGAGTGTGGTACTCAGGAAAATGATGATAAATAAAGATAGAACAAAGTTCCATGAGCACATTTGGATGGACACACACACCACAACACCCCATCTGCCATGGGGCATATGGTAGGGAGAGAAAGCTTAGATGGACGTGTTTGCAGTTTCCTACTCTCTCCTTCCAGTCTGTGAAGTGGAGTCCGCAAAGCCAATTGCAGATCGCCCTAGCCCCCTGCATGGGACTCACAGAGGTCCCCCTGTCCCTGGGATGGTAGCTCAGAGCATATGGAACCCAGGGTAAGTCCTCATACCCAGTGCCTTTCTGTAAAGTGGTCTGACCCACTGGGACCTCAAAACCTTGAGATTTGCTGAATTTAACATGAACTTTCATATCGCTGGATGAGCTGGTGAGGATGGGGTCTATGGTCTGTTGAGTCTGGCCTCCTGAAGGGCACTAGAAGAAACACCATAATATGTTCCCTCCTGTTTGTCTAGAGTGAGGGGAAGAAGAGGTGCTTCCAAAGACCAGAACATCTGGGTATCACAGTGAGAGCTTGGAATCTTGAAGAGCAATCAGGACATATTTCAGATTAGTGTAAAAGGCAGCCTTCACTTTTCTGTTGCGGTTTATAAGCAAACAAATCTCAAACCACCTCTAAAGCCCATTGCTGATCTCAGGAGTGGATTTTCATATAGAAGCAATGTAATGTGTGGCATTTAGGTTTCTAGGTCAGCAAGAGAAGGGAATTTTAACCCGTTGTGTGGCTGGGATACGATGTATCCATGTAGTGTAGAAACAACGCTGCTGAGAGAGAAACATAAAATTGAATTAGGGCTTGTTTCTTTCCCGTGTCTGTCTTTTGGGAGAAGTGGGTTTAATTAGAGGGTGACGCAGGTGAGGGAGAGCCTTCGGGAGTCATCAGGGAGCAGTTACAGGGAGGAATTATGGGAAGCAATCCTCGAGCAAGCGTGCCGGGCAAGCAGAGGCTCAGCTGGCATCACTAACTTCACGGAGTTAGGAAGGACACCGAAGCATGTGCCTGGGTGGCTTGATCAAGCTCAGGTGCAGCCCAGCCGGGAGTTCAGAGTGGTGCCTGTCAAATGTCCTGGATTCATTGTGCTGTTTAATAGATAAATAGAGGTGTGCCTCATTTCCATATTCTCTTCCATTACAGATACTTCAGTATGCATTTGTTTTCTTTTTAGTTATTTTATTATTCTCTCATCCAGTGCATCCCAGTGGCAGCCTCTCTCCCTGCACTCCTCCCAACTCCCCCTACTTCTACTCTTTCCCAGATCTGCTGCCCCTCCCTTCAGAAGAGAGCAGGCTTCCCAGGGATATCCACCAAATATGGCATAACAAGATGCAATAAGACTAGGTACAAACCCTCATATCAAGGCTGGGGAAGGCAGCCCAGGGGAGGAAAAGGGCCCCAAGAGCAGACAAAAGAGTCAGAGACACTCCATTCCCATTTGTTAGGAGTCCCACAAAAACCCCAAGCTAAACAACCATAGTGTATCTGCAAAGGACCTAGCACAGACCCATGCAGGCTCCGTGATTGCTGCTTCAGTCTCTGTGAGCCCCTATGAGCCCTGCTTAGTTGATTCTGTGGGCTCTTCTCCTGGTGTCCTCGGACCCTCTGGCTCCTACAGACCCCCCCCCCCGCCTCTTCTGCGGGGTTCATGGAGTTCCACCTCATGTTTAGATGTGGGTCTCTGCATCTGCTATCAGCTAAGTTTTTTTTTTTTTTTAAGTCATATGAACCTTTTGCAAATCTCAAAACCGTGATGTACCAACAATTTCATGACTCCTCAGTTCAGACACTTTTGTCTAATCATCCTGTTCTTTATGTGTGCTGCTATCCACATAAAATCTACCGATTGCAAATGGCTGGTCTCTTGTCTGTTCCCTTCCTGTCTCTCTTTCTTTCCGCTTGCCGTCCACCCGTTGAGTTCTGTGTCCTGTACACTCTGCCCCAGCCTAAGCTTTACTTGTTGCATGCCTGAGGGGCAGCTACTGTGTTTCTTGGCCTTCTGTATCTGCTAGGAAAGGACAGTTGGATTTAGAGGTGCAATCTGACCATGCTCAGTTTTGGGTGTGGAGGGTGGGGTAAACACACATTTTATTTTTTGAGATGTATCATTTCTCCCTTCCATTTTCCCTCTCCAACTTCCCATATGCCCCTCTGTGGCTCCCTTTCAAATTCAAGGCTCTTTCTGCATTAATTGTTATAGTTGTATGTGTACCCACATATATATGTTTCTAAATATAGTCCACTCAGTCTGTATAATGTGACTTGTATACATGTTTTCAGGGCTAACCGGTTGGTACTGGATAGCCAATTGGTGTGATATTCTATGGGAAAACTGTTTCTCCAGTTTTCTCTGGAATTTCATTTCAGCTTTCCCTTTGTGTTGAGTGGAGGCTTTGTAGCATTTCCTCCATTCACATTGGCATGTGTATATTGTCATCTTGTTCATCCTGCCTGTTTAGGCAGCCATGTTAGCAAAACTTTATAGGTGTAGCTTCTGACGTTACTGGGGGGCACACTATCACATCAAACTCCCAGATCCTCTGGCTCTTAGATCTTTCCAACCTCTCTTCCACAATGTTCCCCAAGCCCTAGGTTCAGGAGTTGTTTTGTAGATGGGTTAAAAGGACATGTTTTCCATAGTGTTGTCTCCTCCCATCAGGAAGCACACAGCTGTAGTTTGAGTTTTCCTACCTGGCCCAGTCAGGACAAATCTCTCTTACCTGCCAGTCCCACAGTCACTCAGACCCAACCAAGAAAGCACACAGAAACTTACATTGTTTAGAAACTGTATGGCTGTGGCAGGCTGCTTGTTATCTACTTCTTCTATCTTAAATTAACCCATTTCTTTGCCACATGGCTTGTGGCTTACCAGTGTCTTTACATGTTGCTTTTCATGGCGGCTGGCGGTATCTCTCTCCAGCCTTCTACTTCCCAGAATTCTCCTCTCTCTTGTCCTGCCTATACTTCCTGCCTGGCCACTGGCCAATCAGAACTTTATTTACACAGAGCGATATCCACAGCACTTCCCCTTTTCTTTTCTTTTCTTTTCTTTTCTTTTCTTTTTATTTTAAGGAAGGTTTTAACTTTTACATAGTACAATTACATATAACAAAACAATTATCAAACAAGAATTACAGTTACAATATTAAAGAAGATATCCTATCTAATATTTGTGAGTCTAAGGTTTTATATCTAACTTATCTTTTATCATAACTGAGGAAATTATAACTATCTAGACTTCAACCACATCAAAGACCTCAGAAGGATATAATATTACCTGAGAAACAGGAGGAGGATGCAAGCAACTTTTGGGAGTCTTGCAAGAGTAGACAGAGACAGCTGGCAGCCTGGACAGTCACCTAATGTTCCTTTACATTGGTATAGATTTTAGTCTATTAATACAAACTTAAAGTTAATTTTGTTATACTGTGTGTATATTTCTAATCGTGTTTAAGGTATTATGTTTGTATAGCTCATTTTAAATTGAAATGGATAATTAAAAATAGATTAATGATTAGTCATCTATGATAATCATACTCATAGCCATGTTATTTAAGTCTTCTAGGTATACATAGACATATTTCAGATAGATAGGTAATCTTCAATGTAAAGTTGGGGCATTTGTCTTCAGCCCACAGGGCTAGAGTCTCTTGGTCACTTCTCTCAGTGTCCTGTAGAATGTCTGGCAGTTTCCTCTGCGAAGCAGGAACCTGAAGGACCATTTTGTCAAGCAAAGTTTAGTGGTCACCTTTCTGTGGGTCCTGCATGTCCAGTCAATCAAGCAGTCCAGGCAAGAACAGTTTCTTGCCCAAATGGCTATTTTTGCCAAGGTGAAGATAAGATATGAAGTGTCTTCAATGCCCATCCTCCTCTCTGAAGTAAATCGGTGCTGCCAGGAGCAGACATGTCTCACTGTCCAGAAAGTCTAAATTTTAAAAGTATTTTAAATGCCATATTCTGTAGGTCTTTGAAGTATTTGAAGATTACCTATCTATCTGAAATATGTCTATGTATACCTAGAAGACTTAAATAACATGGCTACGAGTATGATTATCATAGATGACTAATTATTAATCTATTTTTAATTATCCATTATAATTTAAAATGAGCTATATAAACATAATACATTAAACATGAGTAGAAATATATACACAATATAACAAGATTAACTTTAAGTTTGTATCAATAGACTAAAATCTATACCAATGTAAAACATTTTAAATGAGTTGTTGCTCTTTAGAAGTAAGTTCCTTAATCTACCCTTCATCCTATCATATCTATATCATCTCCCCTTTTTATCTTTAGAAAGAGATTGTATTTATAATCAACCTGTTTTAAATAAAATAGTGTTTTTTTTTCTGTCCCACACCAGAGGGCTCTTCTGATTTGGGACACAAGAATCTCTTAACCTTTTATTTTAACAATGTGCTTGGGTTAAGAGAAGGAGTGAGCCAATTCCATCTCCAAAGCCAGCTGGGAATTTGGGCGTAGTTTTTCTTACTACTTCCTGCTGGAGGGGGGTGCTGTATCTCATGGGGACATAAAGAAAATTTTAGGATTATGGAGTAGTCCATGAGGGTAAACCTCTGAGCCAGTTGCTTTGAAACCATTTTGGATGTCAGATCATCTGGGCCATTGTGTCATTGGAGACCTTTCAGGTGGTCTTGGCTGATCAAACCTGATGTATCTTAATCTGGAACAAATCCATAGCCTCTGGCTTTCTGTGGAAACAAAAGCAGAGACTCTTTTCCAAAGCAACATATCCTTATATCCAAATTTTGAAGTCAAGGTATCTTTAAAATTTACATATTTATTTAACTCAACAGCTTTTACGATCAAATCATTTTTTGTAGTTAAAAATCCCAAAGACAACATAAACCAGATTCTCTGTGTAATATCCATCTTTGTAAGACTGAAACACTGCTGTGGCTGCTGGCTCCGCCCACCTCAGCTTCCCAACATGGTGGTGGTGCAGTTTACTGCCAACTCTGGGTCTGGAGCCATGAGTACCATCAACTATCAGAAGCAGTTCTACCAAAGCAGCGAGCGCATAGCCCAGAAACTTTTTTTTTTTTTTAAAAAACTAGCAAAGACCAAATCCACCACACAGCAGAGTAACATGCCGCTTGTAGATTCCTCATTCCCGCCACACTGCAGCTCAGACACACAGGCCAGGAACCCGACATAGTAGCTCAAACTGGCAGGCTGCCGCTAACTTGAGAGAGACAACTAGGAAGCTGTTTTTAACTCTGTTTTAGAATCTTTTTTCTCAGGTTTTAGGTGGAAATTCTTGCCAACACATTGGACGCCATTTGTAGTTTGAGTTTTCCTGCCTGGCCCAGTCAGGACAAATCTCTCTCACCCGCCAGTCCCACACACAGCAGTGACCTCTTCTGGGATGCCAACCCTCACAAGTGACCACTGCTTTGATATACTTACTACCTGTTAGGGCTGGCAGATGATAATGGTCTCATTCTGTGATTTCTTCTTCATTTATCAGCTGGAGTAACTCCACAAAGAGCAACCTCCTTTCACAAACTATTCAGTTTCCCTGGGATACAGTTTCTATAGAAAAGACAGTAAAAGCCTGTATTTTTTCTGATATCTCCGGTTTTCAAAATAAAGAGTTGGTTCTGCAGCATTCTTCTAAGGTGATGAGGACTTTTTGAGTGTTTATTTGTTTGCTTGGTTAGTATAATTTTGAATCCTTATGGGTTTAACACAACATATTGTGTGTTAAAGCATCACAGTGATTAGGCTTATTGGTGCCAAGTTGCCCATTTTTGTTTAGAGCAGTTTATTCAAGTTGGTGAGGAGCTTTTACTTGAAGCAATAGTTCCAACTAGGTTGGTTACGTTTTCTTTCAGTTCCAACACCTTCTCCGTAGATGAGGATTCACTGGCCATACCAGAAGTACATGTAATATCTTGGTGACCACCCTGTCCATCCTCTGCTGTCTCAAGGCTCCAAACACTATAGAATCCTGTTTTCTTTCTGTTTTGTTTTTTGTTTTGAGGCAAAGTCTCCAGGATAGCCTTTAATTCAATATGTAACCCCACCCAGGCTAGGCTTGGACTCGTGGTGAGCCTCCTGCCTCAGACTTCTAGACCCAGACTCCTTTTGTAGCACTTTACCTGTCATTTATTTTTGTGGCAACCAAAGGGCAGCCTGGGGTGATGGGATGTTTTTCGCTGTCCTGGGCTTGAGAGGACATCCCTGCCTGTATTGGTGACATTTGTATTCCTGTGATAAAATACCATGACCAAATAAACTTTTAGGAGAAAGGGGTTATTCGGCTTAGCATTCCAGTGGGTTCCAGTTTGCCATGGTGGCAAAGCATGGCAGGAAGCAGCATGGCGGCAAGAACTGGGCTCTGAGAGCTCACATCTGCTATGGTTCGTACGCAGAGGAGAGTGTGGACTGGAAATGGTGTGAGTCTTTAAACTCAAAGCCTGCCCTCCAGTGACATAGTTCCTCCAGCAAGGCCACATCTCCTACATTTTTAAGAAACACCACCAATTGGGGGTGGGGGTGGGACCAAGTACTCAACTCTGTGAGCCTGTAAGGGACATTCTCAATCAAACCAACACTCTGTCCTACACAAAATTTGTGAACCTACAGGAGCTGCATAACTCGTACAATGTGACAGAGGTACAGTCCCTATAAATAGCTCTCAAGAGTGGGTGTATGGTGGAGGTGGGGTGGGAGGGACACAGAAGTGAGCCAGACATAGCTCTGGAGTTTGGAAGCTTTCATTGTTTGTGGCCCATGGTGCTTTTGTGTGTGGGTGCGGTGTGGTGCGGTGTGGTGCCGTGTGTGTGTGTGTGTGTGTGTGTGTGTGTGTGTGTGTGTGGTGTGTGTGTGTGTGTGTGTGTGTGTGCGTGTACGTGCGTGCGTGTGTGTGCGTGTGTGTGCATGCGCGTGCATGTGTGTGCGTGCATGCATGTGTGTGTGTGTGACAAAGGTAGTATATTGGTTGGGAGCCTGATAAACTGTGAGATGAGGGGTGTGTAAAGTCACCAAGGAGCAGGTAAGTGTATGACCA
Source organism: Onychomys torridus (assembly GCF_903995425.1). Taxonomy (NCBI): domain Eukaryota; kingdom Metazoa; phylum Chordata; class Mammalia; order Rodentia; family Cricetidae; genus Onychomys; species Onychomys torridus. The sequence continues at coordinate 18,815,346 of NC_050457.1, read as the reverse complement.
CAGGTACTGCGGCACCAAGGGTCCAAAAGCAGAATTAAAGTGTGTGTTCTCAGCCAAGAGCTCAAGAGTGCCAGATGCATATAGAGTCCAAGAGAACCTATTAAGAATGAGCATGAAGTCTGGTGGCATTGCCAGCTGAGAACACCCTTAGGCTGTATGGTTAGCAGGCTGCTAGATAGGGTTTACCTTGTATTGACGCTCTAGAGCAGTACTATCCCATGCACGTGTAATGGCAGACACAAATGAACCCACATTTGAATGCTTTGTAACTCAATTTTTTAAAATATAAAAGCATGTGTGTGTGTGTGTGTGTGTGTGTGTGTATGTGTGTGACTGATATGTTAAGAATGTCATATCAACATAATACAGAAATTGAGATAATTGCCATTCTTTAGAAAATTGGAACTAAGCCTTTACAATCTGGAATCTAGTTTGCAATTATAATGCATCTCCATATGGACTAGCTACCTTTATTGCACAGAATGGTCACACAAGTAGCTGCCGCCATGGAACAGGGGACCAAAAAAAAAAAAGGAACTTCATTATCAAGCTTACCAATCAAACAATTACAATTTGGCATTGTAATTGGACAAGAAATAGAGAACAAAGTTTTGTTCTTCTCCGGATGTTTCCCCATTCTTCTTTTGTATTGTTTGGGCTGGGAGTCACTGAATGCTGTCTCCTCGATGCCTTTGCTGGGCGGGCTCCTCTTAGATTCTGCAGGAAATATTGCAAGAAATTAGAATGTGGGAGAAAGGAAGAGAGGAAAGCAGAGGTGCCTGCTAAGGGACAGTGGTAGCCCATGCAGGGTGACAGTGCCACCCCTCCTGCTGATCAGCACTAGTGTGGGCTTGTAGGTGCCCACCCATGGTGTGAGCAGTTTGGTGCCCAGGTGTGCCACCTCTCCATCTTTTTAGCTCCTCCAGCCCAATTCCATGTTTTACCTCACCATCTCTACCTTCCAACACCGTTGCGAGCAATTCTTTAGGAGAACCATTTTCTCTCTTAGTGTGTGATGACCTGAATGAAGTCAGAGAGAATTAGACCATAATCTCCTATAGACTGCCAACTTAGTTCTCTGACTTGACTTCCTTCCTCCAAGGAAGATAAGGACCATTAAGCTCACAGAGTCACTTGTACAGCATAACTAATATGTATACTGCCATTAGCTTAGAGTAAACCTCTCTGTGTTTCTGGTTAGAGATAACAACATGGGAGTCAAATTTGAAAACTCATCAATATATATATTTTTTTATCATGGAAAAATCCAGACATATACAGAGAAGTGAGAAAAGTCCAATGCCACTCCATGTTCACACCAGCTGGCTTCAACAGCTTCAGAATCAAGCCTACTTGTATTGATACCACCCACCTCCCCCTACCCGGTTCTGTGATTATTTTAAAACTCAAGCATAATATTACTTCAGCTTTTCAACATGTAACTCTGAACAATATACCCATCCTTCTATTAGCAAGACACCAAAATAAAGAAATACCTTAATGTCATCAAATACCAAGACAGTGTTCAGATGTTCCTAACCATCGCATCAATGTTTTCATTTTAAACATTTTTGTTTGGATGGCTCTTTAGAATGAGACCCACCCATTGGAATTAGTTGACCTGTTTCTTGAGTATCTTTTCAACTTTACCCTCCCCCTTCCCTCTTCCCCACTCAGTTTATTTGTTTGAAGGAACTGGGTCACTCATCCAGCAGAGTTTCCCACATCCAGCAGAGTTTCCCACAGTCTGCCCCCACCCCATTACATTCCTGAGTGTCATTTGTCATGTTCTTCTGGCCCTGGGTTCCCTGTGTAGTCTTGGTCACCTTCAGAAGATTCATCAGATCCAAGTTTCCTTCCTCCCTTTTGGAGAGCTGCCTTCATGAGGGGGCACATCATGTCTGGCTGGCTCTGCAGGCATGCTGACAGCCATTGTTGGTGGTTGTCACCCCATTCATTAAATCCTTGCAAGGTGTCTCCCTCTGTCTAGAGTACTTCTGGGATGATTCCATAAAGAGAAACTTCCCTTCACTAGCCCTTTGGTTTCCTTCAGGTACAAATCATGTGGGAAAGGCAAGGCAAATTTTTGCTTCATTCTTCTTCACTGCCCAGGTACCTAGCGACACTTTCCATCTTGTATGAACTTGATAGTTTATAGGCATGAGGTGGTTCCATGTCCACTGCCGTTCCTGTCCTCACCAATGCTCATTTGTCCACATGGAGGCCCATGTCCCTTTTCTCCTGCTCTGGTGACATTCAATGTGTTCTTCTGGTTCTTTGGTCTGACAAGATGTTCCAGGCTCAGGGTGTTCATTCCCTGTTCCTAGTCTAGACTCAGTCACTTCTTCCAGGAACCTGGATCTTTTTACTATAAAGTCGGGTTTAGGGTCATGATCTGGACAGCAGGCTGCCCTTTATTAGTGAATTGGTCTTTGTTTTTGGACTTCCTATGTGGACATAGCCAGAAAATGAATACTTTTTAAAGATAAAAATGTATCATGGGTTTTGACTTTCAAGTTCAAGAAATAGACATTTTTCAACTCCACTGAGTTAACAGGTCTCTATTCACCATGACACATTCATTCTGATCAGCTTCATCAAAGTTGTCATTTATTCTGTTCTGAAAGACAGAAGTATGTGTGTCTCAGAAGGGCAGTGATCAATATTGGGATCAATATGACCACAGGAAACAGCTTGATTTTTGTGAATACTTTTTAATGTCAGGATCATAGCTCCTTAAGGAGAGCCAGGTAAAACACGGTGTTCTCAAGTAATTTTAATAGGTTCCATTTTGTGTTTCTTTAGAGTTCTTTGTTTCATTTTACTTCTGATCATTTTTTAAAGACTTGATTTTGAGCTATAAAAACATAAGTGATTTACATGTCCCAAAGCAAAATAAAGAAAATATATTCAAAGAAGTTTAGATTTTTTTGTGTTCATGACCTCCATATATTATATTCATGTTATAGTAGTGACTCACTTTTCTGTTTTGACTTACCATTATGTTCTGGAGCTCAATGAAACTCATAAAGATAGCCTGTGTCCTCTTTCATAGCTGCATAGTATATCATATGGATAAACAGATTTATTCAATAAGTATCATTGATCTTTCAATTTTTTATTTTGGGGGGGACATTCATACATGCACACATTTAGTACAAGAAAGAAATTTCTCAGAAAGGGCCTGCTGTCCCACCCAGCAATGTCTTCTGCTGGACCACAGAGAACTTACCTGGGGTCTTTGTTTCCCTAGGAGTCATAAACTGCTAATATATCTTTAGTTCAAGCTGGAGCTTCAAGTCTCTAGCAGGGAATTCTCTGTGAATCAAACTGATTCTTGTCTATTTTTTCACCCAGCTGCAAACCCAATTTTCATGTAGCTGGGGAGTCCCTGGGTCTTTTTCCCAGGGAAGGTTGTATACCCCCACTTTTAAAAATATTTATTTTATTTTATATGAATGAGTGTTTTTGCTTGCATGCATGTCTGTGCACCATGGGTGTTCCTGGTAGCCACAGAGGTCAGAAGAGAGCATCAGATCCCCTGGAAGCAGAGTTATGAACAGTTGTGAGTTATCATGTGGGGGAAGGAGTCAAACCCAGATCTTCAGTAACTTCTCTTTACTGCCATCTCTCCAGCCCACGTGTTGCATGGTGGATGGTAAACAAGTTGCATATGGAAATGTCCCTTCCTGTCATAGCAGTAACGTGGTATGGGTAGAACAGGGCACTGCCTTTTCATTCTTCTCTGCCTCTCTGCTTACTTCAGAGTGCCATGTGTTTACACTAGCACGACCCTGTCAGGCCACAGAGTGTCTTAGGGGCTCAGCACTACCTGTTGTTGTTGTTGTTGACTTTAATTGACTTAAATTGTATGTACACCTGTGGGGGTGTGAATACAAGTGTGTGTGTATATGTGCAAATGAGTGCAGGTGTCTGAAGTGGTTGGAAAAAGGTCTTAAATCCCTTGGAACTGGTGCTGGGACCCAAACTTGGGTCCTTTGCAAGAGAAATTTGCGTTCTTTTAAATTAATTAATTAATGTGTGTGTGTGTGTGTGTGTGTGTGTGTGTGTGTGTGTGTATCTTCATGGGTTTACATGCACTATGCATACATATTTCTGCAATCCCCTAGAACTGAAGTTACAGATGGTTGTGAGCCACCATAGGGGTGCTGGGAATTTAACCAGGTTCTCTGCAAGAGCAGCCAGTGCTCTTGACTGCTAAGCCATCTCTCCAGCTCACTGCCTGCTGTTTTAAAGGACTTCCTTCAGCATTCACAAAAACTTAGCACATGATTGATGCTTCACCTTGATATTGATCATCAAGACCTAAGTCAAATTTTTTCCTTCTGTGTTAAAAATGGAAGGTTGACAAGATGGCTCAAATGATAAAGAGACCTGCTCTGCAAGCTGGGTAACCCGACTTCAATCCCTGGAACCCACTTAAAAAGGTGTAAGGGGAGAGCTAACTCCACAAATCTGTCCTCTGAACTCTACATGCATACTGTGACATGCATGCCCACATACACATCATGCATGGATGTGTATATTCATACACAAAGATACAAAAATAAAAAAAAATGTAAAAGCTCAAAAAATATAATGCATGGATATATATATGTATATGTTTGAAAACTCTAATTCTTTCTTTGTGATAAAATCACAGGTCTAATTTATAGTATGTTTCCTAAAGAAATGTTTTATGTTCAATATCATCTGTAAACTGATTTTGTTTTCCTTACACATATACATAACAACTTTATCAGCTAGCAATGTTCAAGGTGGCCTCTTGGTTCACAAGTGCCGTAGATGAATGAGACACTGTGATAAAGTTGGGATGGTGCATAGGCAGAAAGGTAGGATAAGCAGGAAAACAAGACAGAAAATATGAATTAGAATGAGAGGGAGAGTTGGGGTATGGGGCACAGACGGGAACTGAAAGATGGAAAAGGTGCCATAAAGAGTGGCTATGGGGCCAGCAAGATGGCTCTGTGGATAAAGGTGCTGGCCCACTGAGCTAGATGACTTGAGTTCAATCCCCAGGTGGTGGAAGGAGAGAACCAACTCTCCATATGATTCTCTGACCTCCACATACATATTGCACGTGCCCGCCTCTGCCACTAAATACAATCTTACTCCAAATGTATAGGGAAGTTGTGCCCAAGATGGAGATGCAATCATGACATTGCATGTACACATGACATGGAGATGCACGGTAAATGGGGAGAATTGTAGATGTTATTGCACAAGAAGTTTACAATAAGAGACAGCCAGTTCATTCAAAAGGCAGTAATTCCACAACGCCTTGCATGATGGTTTCCTCCAACAGAACCCTTGGTTCTGATAGGTTGACCTTCTGAGCACTAGTTGTCACCTGCTGTTTATTCTCATGGACTTTTGCTACCAGCAGTTCTCAGTAGCTCTGTGGGTAAAGGTGCCGGCCCACCAAGCTAGATGGCTTGAGTTCCATCCCCAGGTGGTGGAAAAAGAGAACCAACTTTCCGTGTGGTTCTATGACCTCCACATACATCTTGCACACACATGCCTCTGTCACCAAATACAGTCTTAAAAGAACATTTAAAAGAGTAAATACACATGTCTGAAGGAGGTAGTCTTAGAGGAAGAGTGGTATAGTGTGCGTCACTGAGGCTGGAGGCTGGTTCAGGCTGCCTCTATTTAAGAATGGGAAGAACATTGGGATGAAAAAAATCCAGAGGATTTAAAGCAAGGGTAGTTCAGTCCTACATTTATTCAGGGCCTGAGTGTCAAACACAGAATATAAAGATGAATATCTCCCTAGGGAAGCTTCTATGCTAGTTGGGGTGTGAGGCTGGCATACAAAATCACTTTTTGATAGCCGTGGGACACATCGAGGCAGATATGGATGCTCCTGGTTTTTGTGATCAGGCATGGCTCATCTGGATCCTCTATTTCAGGGTGTTTGATCAGGCTGCAGTCAAGGTGGTATCTATGATGGAACTGCCCATGAAGGCTCAAATGGCAAAGATCTTCCAAGTATTGTGGTTATTAGTAGACAAAGTCTGGAGGCCACCCTCAGACACATTGATCTCTCTAACATGGCAGCGTGCCCTGCAAAAATAGCAAAAGGAACAGTCTGCCGTTCACTAAGATGGTAGGCACAATCTTGTGTAGCCCAGCATGGATGTGGAGGCAGGGCTTACATTAGGATGCAAGGCCCAGGAGGTAGAACCACTGCAGGCTGTAGTGGAGCCTGCTAGTCATACAGATGGTTACCACAGTTCTGTAATGCTTTAATGAGTTACACTCCAGAGCAACCTGAAGGAAGGGCATCCAGCTCAGCCTAGCGTGGAAACGGCTTCTCAAATAGCACAGTGTCTAGTGTCTGAGTATAACCAGGAAGGATGAATAAGTATTGATTTGTGTGCTGAAGGGGGAAGAGAGAAGGTCCGTGAAGGAAGAACACCATGAGAAACACCAAGAGGTAAAATCTGGTAGCTTGTCAGAGCACTGCCCAGTAAGTAGTTCTGGGTAATGGTATGTGGTGGAAGATAGGAGCAGTCAAAAATGGATGAGATGAAAGGTGAGGGCCAGAGCCTAAGGAAGGAGGCAGCTTTGTCAAGGAGACATAGGCAGGGTTTTAAGCAAGGGAGGCTGGAGGCAGAGGTGTGGATGCAGGGCTATGAAAGACCAATGCTGGCAACTTTCATATTGACTCAGATACCCGGGTAAGAGGGTCTGTGTTAAAACAGCAATGGAGAGGAGGTGGTATGTTTTGATTTTTGAATTGTAGAGTCATTTGATCATTGTAAAAGGCAGAGTGGGGGATAGAATAGTCCACAATGATGTCCAGATTTTTTTTGGCTTAGTTTTCAAAGAACAGCCTTGTTGAGACTCAGGGAAAAGAAGGAGACAGAAGGAAAAAAAAGCTTGGAAGGGAGAGGTCTGTCCATGTTTGTGTACATTTATACATTCAGTGACTACAGGATATCTTAACTCAAAATATTCTTTATAGCATATATATTCTCCATTTAATCAATGTAACTATGCAAATCTTTCTTGTTAAGCCATATGCTCTGCTGAAGGGAGATAGAGTCAAATATTGAATTCATTTTTCTTGCAAGCAGTTTGATGAAGGAAACTTAGTGACAAGATTGTGGTAAACATAGACCAAAGGTGGGAAGCCTGTCTTAGCCTGCTGTCTAGTGTTTGGAAATCAGTCTGCCCTTGTGTGTAAATGATGGCACACAACACTGTTTATGAAGAATGAGATTTCACTAACAGACGTCTTCCTGAAAACATAAAGTTCTTGTTTCAATTTCTATGACATTAATTTGTCTTGTGTATGTGTATTGGGGTGTGTATAATATAGCACTCACATGGAGGTCAGAGGATGACTTGGGGAAATCTGTTCTCTCTCTCTATCATGTAGGTTCTGGGGATCAAAGGCATGTCATCAAGAGTATTAGTTACTTCCTGTAGCTGTGATAAAATACCACAACCAAGGTAACTTATGGAAGAAAGTTTATTTTGGCCTATAGTTCCAGAGAGAGCGTGCTGCAATGAGAGAGGAGGCATGGCAGCAGACAGCCAGAGCAGGTAGATGAGGGATTGAGCTGGAAGTGGGAGAAGGCTATAAACCCTCAAAACCCATCTGCAATGATGTACTTCCTCCAGCCAGTCTCTGCCTCCTGAAGATTCCATTACCTCCCCAAATAGTACCACCAAGCAGGGTGTTCAAATACCTGAGCCTGTGGGGACACTTCCCACTTAAACCACAACATCAGACTTGTCAGTAAGCCTCTGCCTTAGTTAGGGTTTCTATTGCTGTGGAGAGGCACCGTGACCATGGCAACTGTTATAAAGGAAAACATTTAATGGAGGTGGCAGCTTACAGTTTCAAAGTTCAGTCTGTTATCATCATGGTAGGACATGGTGGTGTATAGACAGACATGGTGCTGGAGAAGTAGCTGAGAGTCCTACATCTTGCAGGCAACAGGAAGTGGTCTGTTTCACTGGGTGTAGCTTGAGCACAGAAGACCTCAAAGCCTGCCTCCACTGTGACATACATCTTCCAACAAGGCCACACCTCCCATTAGTGCCCCTCCCTTTGGGGTTAAGTTTTTTTCAAACCACCACATTCTCCTCCTTGGCCCACAAAGGTTTGTAGTCATACCAAAATGCAAAGAAACATTCAGTCTGACTTCAAAAGTCTCCATAGTTTATAACAGTCTCAAACTTATTTAAAAGTCTAAAGTTCAAAGTCTCTTCTGAGATTTATGCAATCTCTTAACTGTAGTACCCTGTAAAATGAAAATTAAAAAAAAAACCCAGATCACATACTTCCAACATATAATGGCACAGAACATACATTACCATTCTAAAGTGTAGGGAATGGGGCACAATGAGGAAATACTGGACCAAAGCAAGACTGAAAACCAGCTGGGCAAACTCCAAACTCTGCATCTCCATGTCTGATGTCAAATCACTTCCAGATCTCCAGCTCCTTTCAGTTTTGTTGACTGCAAGGTAATTCTTTCTTTTGGGTTGGTTCACTCCCTGTTAGCAGCTTTTCTCAGCAGTTATCCCACAGTTTTGGCATCTCTAACATCTTGGAGTCTCTCTCCATGGCAATCTAGGCTTCAACTTCACAACTTCATGTAGTGGCCTCTCCAGGCCTCCATTCAAGGACATGCCTGGCCTTGGTGGCTTTCCTTAGTCTTGGAGGCAAATTCCATAGCCCCTTTCTTTTATTCTTAATTCTAAAACCATAACCATATGGACAAAGCTGCCAAGTTCTGCTGCTTGCTGGGGCTGGAAGATGGCCTCCTCATTCAGTTACATCTTCCCCAGCTTTCTGTCTTTTACTGCCTAAGCTTGGCTGTCCTGAAACTTGCTCTGTAGACCAGGCTGGCCTGGTCTCAGAGATCTGTCAGCCTCTGCCTCCCCAGTGCTGGGATTAAAGGCATGCACCACCAAACCCTGCTTTAAGCTTTTCTTTAATTCTTATTCACAAGTTGGAAACTTAGATGGGTGGGATCTTACACTAAGGTCACCACTCCCTTTATTCCATTTCTTAATCTATTTATCTCCTTAAATACAGGACTTAGCTCCATTCCACTTCCTGGTGCTCCTTTTCAAATATTTTCCCTTGCTCAGCTTGCTCCTTTCATTATAAATCTTCATTAGAGTTAACACTAATAACCACACAACAGAGCACATGCTAGACTGTTTTGCCATTTCCTATGCCAAGGAAATGAATCCAAAACTCCTTACTTTAGCCTCGGGCAAACTTTTTGGACAAGGGCAGAAAGCCACCACATCTGTCACCAACTCACAAGAACAATTTCTAGGCCCACATACTAAAATTCTTCTCCTCTGAAACTTCTTGAGCAAGCTGTCCACAGTTCAAATCAAACTCAGCACCACTGTCTTCCATATTCCTACTACGAGGGCCCATTAAGCAGCACATAAAGCATTCAATTGCTTTTCTAATCTACAGTCCCAAGGTCCATATTCCCTCAAATAAAAGCATGGTAGGGCATATTACAATAATACCCCAACCCTTGGTGCCCAACTTCTGTCTCTCTAATTTAGGGTTTCTATTGCTGTGAAGACACACCATGACCATGGCAACTCTTTTTTTCCTCTTATAATTTATTTTTATTTTATGTGCATTGGTGTTTAGCCTGCATATTTGTCTCATCTTGGAGTTACAGACAGTTGTGAGCTGCTATGTGGGTGCTGGGAATTGAACCTGGGTCCTCTGGAGGAACAGTCAGCGCTCTTAACCACTGAGTCATCTCTCCAGCCTGACCACAGCAACTCTTATAAAGGAAAACATTTAATTGAGGTGGCAGCTTACAGCTTCAGAAGTTTTGTTCATTATCATCATGATGGGATATGGTGCCATACAGGCAGACATGGTGTTGGAGAAGTAGCTGAGAGTCCTACATCTTTCAGACAACAGGAAGTGGTCTGTTTCACTGGGTGTAGCTTGAGCACAGGAAGCCTCAAAGCCCGCCTCCACAAGGTCACACCTACTCCAACAAGGCCACACCTCCCATTAGTGCCACTCCCTTTGGGGTCCATTTTCTTTTAAACCACTACAGCCTCTTTACCTGCTGAGCCACCCCACAGCCCCAACTTTTCCATTTTGAAGTATACAGTACTGCTTTTTGGTATAGAGGTGGTCCTTTATTTATGATGGAATTATATCCCAACAAACACATTATAAGTTGAAAATATTGTTAAGCTAAAAATCCATGTAATACACCTAACCTATTGAACATCATGTCTTAGGTAGACTGTATTAAACATGATTAGGACACTAACAGTAGTTAGCAGCTGGCCATCAACACCTAATATCGAAGACAAAGCCTTTTGTTTTTCCAGTACTGGGGATTAAACCTAAGGCCTTCTTCAGGCTAGGCAATTGAGCATATATAGCTGGCCCTTAAAAATCTTTATTTTGAGACAGGGTCTCACTCCGTTGCCTAGGCTAACTCACTCTGTAGCTCAGGCATGCCCTTAAACTTGCAACCCTCCTGCCTCAGACTACTAAGTAACAGGGAGTATAGTCTCCATAAAACCTATTTTTATAATAAAACATTGACTATTTCATGTAGAGACAGGTAGACATTTTGTAGACATGGCCTGAAACTTGACAAATAGGCCAGTCCCAGAGATCCATCTGTTTTGATCTTCCAAGCACTTGGATTACAAGTGGGGTGGATGCCTGGTTTCTTTTCTTTTCTTTTCTTTTCTTTTTTTTCTTCCTCCCTTTCTCCCTCCCTCCCTCCCTCCCTCCCTTCCTTTCCTTTCTTTTTTTAAACATAAGTTCTGGGGATCAAACTCATGTCCCTGTGCTTGCCAAGCAAGCAGTTTAGCATGAATCCACCCCCCTGGTCCCTGTTCTGTGCACTTTGAGGAGTCTACAAGTTCAACCAGGGGACAAAGTTAAGAACTGAGATTCCCTACTTGACTCCAGTGTGGAAGAAGGAACTGGAGGGATCTTGAGAAGCAAGATTCCTAAAGCAGTACCTCTTTACACCACCACAGGTGGCGCTGCTGAGCAGGTGCCTTTTGGGGGCTCTCAGAGCAGGAGCCTGGAGAGTCAAGTCACTCACTGGTTTTCCAAAAGCAGCAACTAGACACAGGTGTCTCTGTGAGTTCTAGGTCAACCTTGTCTACACAGGAAGTTTTAGGCCAGCCGGAGCTACACAGTGAAGCTCTGTCTCGGAAGAAAATAATAAAGTTAAAATTTGGTTTGCAGGCTGTGCTGGCTAGTTTTAGATCAATTTGACACAGGCTCGGGTCATCTGAGAGGAGGAACCTCAACTAAGAAAATGCCTCCATAGGATCCGGCTGTCGGCAGGCCAATAGCACATTTTCTTAATTAGTGATTGATGTGTGAGGACTCAGTTCATTGTGGGTGGGGACCACCCCGGGCAGGTAGGTGGTCCTGGGTTCACTAAGAAAGCAGGCTGAGCAAGCCATGAGGAGCAAGCCAGTAGCAGCACCCCTCTGTGGCCTCTGCATCAGCTCCTGCCTCCAGGTTCTTGTTTGAGTTCCTGTCCTGACTTCCTTCAGTGATGAACTGTGATGTGGAAGCATAAGCCAAATAAACCCTGTCCTCCATAACTTGCTTTTGGTCACGATGCTGCATCAAACTAAGAAAAGCCATTGGAATCACTACCGTTGTGTGCACTCATTTGGGTACTTTGTTCTTATTGTTGTTTTGTTTTGTTTTTTGAAACAGGGTTTCCTTATGTAACCTTGTCTGTCCTAGCTCTGCAGCCCAGGCTGGCCTCAAACTCACAGAGATCCTCCTGCCTCTGCCTCCCAGAGTGCTGGAATTAAAGGCGTGCACTACCACCGCCCAAGTTAGTTTGGGTACTTTTAATCCTATAGTGTGTGCTGGTTCTTAATATTTATTTTGAAGAATGTAGAGAAATTGGTAGTAAAGGTACTTGTACAAAATTCACCTGTCATGGTCTAAAGTGCGTTTTCTACATGCTCATGTGAAGGCAGATATGGCTGTCAGTATGGAATTTGGCTACACAGCCAACAAAAACAAGACGCCAGGTCACAGTCCAAAAAGAACCAAGGGAAGTCTATGGAGCATCCCATTCCCACATTTCAAATTTTCCTACTTCTTTCTTGAATAAAATAGTATTCTTTTAAGATTAACACGAGTATCTAAGGAAAAGTTGTTTCTCTGTAGGCTGTCCTTCTCTGGTTACCATGGGTATAATAGGTTTGGGGGTTCAAGGAGAGACTTTCAATTTAATTTATTATTTTGCTGTGTCTGTGTCTGTGGTGTGCTTGTGGTGCATGCTGTGGGTGTGTGGATGGGCACACGCACAGAGAGCAGAGCATTTTCCTCTGTGGCCATCCACCTTTCCTCTCCTCCTCCACCTCCTCCTCCTTTTGAAACAGGGTCTGTCTACATAGTCCTGGCTGTCCTGGCACTTGCTATACCAGGCTGGTCTCTAATTTACAGAGATCCTCCTGCCTCTGCCTCCCTCCTGCTGGGATTAGAGGTGTGTACCACAAAGCCAGGCCCACCTTAGTTCTTTGAGACAGGGTCTCACACTGAACTGGAATCTTGCCATCTCAGCTAGGCTGCCTGGCCATGGAGCACCTGGGATCCTCTTGTCTCTGCCCCCAGTCCTGTGACTATAGACTCATCATAGCTAGGCTGGCTTGTTCAAACTCCTCAAAGTCAGGAGTTCAAAGTCCTCCCACACCCATAGCAATCATTCTTACCCACTGAGCCTTCTCTGCTGCCCCCAGGAGGGAATTTCAAACCGCCTTCTCTTTTACATGATCATCAAAGAAAGTGGAAATTATAATCATGGTAACAAGCCGGGCGGTGGAGACACACGCCTTTCATCCCAGCACTGGGAGACAGAGGCAGGTCTGTCTCTGTGAGTTCGAGGCCAGTCTGGGCTACAGAGTGAGTTCCAGGAAAGGCGCGAAAGCGACACAGAGAAACAACAACAACAACAACAACAATAATAATAGTAACAATGTCAGAAGAGAGCGTTTTTTTACTACACCTTCATTCGGCACTGACTGCAGCTGTGAGTCCCATCAACCCCCGTCCCAGGGGAAACAGTTTACCGCAATTGGTTGTAAGGAAGAAACTTCAGTATATGCTGTGCCCACAGCTGAGAACAGAGATAAGGGGAGACAAAGGACATGCCCTGACTGTGTGAAGCCTTCAGCGGCCCTCATGCTGCTGGGGGCAGAGTCTCTGGCAGGTGTTGTGTTCTTGAAGGCACAAGCTAGTACAAGGCACTTTAGCAGACAGTGGGAAGAAACAGCCGGACCCTTCTCCCTTCTGTGCCCAGCTGGTGCCTGCCTCCTAATGCCCTTGCAATGTGTGCCCAGCCTGAGGGAAAGCTGGTACAGGCTGCCAGTGTCAGCCTCCGGGGGCCCCAGGTAGGGACAGTGGGTGTGTACAGGTATGGTGGTGTGTAGTTAGAGACCAGTTTGCATATATTCAGCTCTTTTTCAGTGATAACATATTTTTTGTTAATTTTTAGAATGTGATTATTTTGAAAACTATGGCAAAATAAAAAACATCTGCTTTTTATGTTTAAGAAATTCCACTACATTTCCTGTTTGTGTGGACTCTTATCTTTTAGACTGTAATCTATTGGTGAAATTATTAAGGCCACTCCACGTAGTTAAAAGGGAGGTTTATTTTGTGGGGTAACTTACAAATGAAGGGATAGGTTGCAGGGTCTGGCAAAGGTATGGCACAGTCCGGCGGTGTTCTCTGGAGAACTCTGCTAGGTCCACCTCCAGCATCCAGGGTCCCATAACCAAGAGAGAGCTCTCCTCTCCATCCTGGGTCTTCAGCTTTCTCCCTCAGCCCCGCCTTGTGGGTGTGACCATTACTGAAGGGGTGTTGGAACTTCCAGGTCAATGCTGGGATGGCTACCCACTAAAGTAATCTCCCATGAAGTCTCCTATATTCTCCTTTTCCTTATTTTCCCAATACATCTGCTTTCCAGAGAGACAGAAGAAGCCTAGTAAGGTGGCTTCAGGCCTGCAATTCCTACACTTGGGAGGTTGGGAGAGGGAGAACAGAATCTCAAGACCAGAATTGATGACCTGAGGTAGTTCAAAGCCATCCAGAGCCATGGGAGACCCAGTAACTAATGGGGATGAGGAGAGAGAAAGAAGGGGGCACTGAGGAGCAGGGAGGGTGGAAATGTGTGTGCTTTCTCAGCTTCTCCTCTCTAGATGAATGTGTAGGTATTTGGGGACTGTCCACAGGTGGCTGTTTATCTGCACATTAGCTAAAGTCAAGTTGAGTTTTTCCATCTTTTGTCGCTGGTGATTGAGATGGAGTTGTGGTAGAAACCTCCACAGGGCTGTGGAGGCCTTGCTGACACAGCTGGGAATTATTTTGCTACGCACAGGAATGAAATGCGTCAACTGGAAATGTCTGTGCTAGCCGAGTGCCCTGTTTTGCAAGCATCACGTGCTTATTCTCCTGGGCTGAGACAGAGGTCTGTGTCTCCAGATGCCTATGGGGTTGCTAGGAAATGATTTTCAAAGTGCTCTGTGGTGATGCAGCGGGTTGAACTTTTTTTTTTGTGCAGTGTTGTCATGGAAACCAAGTGCATCATTGCCTTGTCTGACTAATTTATGGTTTAATGATAAAATTTGTAATCCAGGGTTAACAGGTACAAAACAACAACAACAACAACAACATCAACAACAACAACAACAACAGTATAACAAGCTTTAAGGGAAACTGCTGCACGTACAAGTTTTGGAAAAGGAAGGTTTCACCACGTTGCTGGCCAGGATACCGTGACATTCACATGTGTGAGGGCTTGCCTGTGTAAAGTGCCAGTACCTCATTGGTTTGCTTTCTGTGTTCTTCGGGGAGAACATCCATGTTCACCCTGTGGCTTATTGCCATGGGATTTTGTTACTGCCCCAGGCCTAGCCTGTTTGTAGCAGCGAGGCAAGCTTGGCTGGGCTCCTGGAGTTCGGTTCCTTGGTGGCTCAGTTGACTGGCTTTCTACGTCCATTCCTGCAACCCCCTCTGCCCTTCCTGTGGGTGACATTGTTACTGTGGGTGACATTGCTAAAGCCTTGTCATCCATGAAAGCCTGCCACATGGACATTCTGCCCTGGGCTTGTTCTGTCTGCTGTCTGCCCTCTTTTATGCACCCCACCCCTGACCTCCTCACTGTCGTTTTAAGGGTCGTCAAGGAAGAGAAAACTTCCTCGTGTGTTGAGGACAAGACCTTCTACTACTACATTAGATATTAATGGGCGTGGCTTACGGTTTTGTCAATGGGTTACAGGGCTAAGCTTTCGGATGAAAGGAGAGGGGAACTGAGCTGGAAGGAGATGTTAATACCCATTGAGTAGTTCTCTGACTCCCTGGGGGTTAGTGACTTCTGTTCTGTTGGATAGAATCTGCTCTGTGTTTTCAGTATTTCCAAAAAAAGCCTTCATTGATGTTTCTGTGTCTAACGGATGTGGTTTTGGAATTGTAGAGGGAAAAGTCTGACTGTAGGACAGACTCCTGTGACAGGCAATGGAACAAGTCAACTTGGATGAAAAGTTCATTGAATGCCTTAATATATTTTAATTCTTTTATTTAGCGTACGTTTTCTGAGTATCTGCTTTGTGCTAGATACATCTGGTTACCTCTTCTTCACAAAAATATCACCAGAAGCAGCAGGTACCTCCAGGGGCCTGAAAGTCAAGGCCAGCTAGAACATGGAGCTACAGCAGCCCTGAGAGGTGCCAGTGGACTCATCTCCTTGCTCAGGTCTCCGAGTGTCCATGGCTCACATCCTATAATGTTGGCCATTTCTCCAATAACAGAGTATTGGATGCAACTCCTGTTGACAGCATTTTATACAGGCCCAGCTTTTCTCTCTGACCTTCTAATACTGGCCTTCTGTAGACAATGCCTTTGTTAATAAAAAACGGAGCCTATATACAACACTATACGAATTGTACTTTGGCTCTGTCCCCCACCCGTATACCTCAGTGTGGAAGTAGAGACCTTCCTTGTCCCCAGGCTAGTTCTCTGGCCAACT
The DNA here is from genome assembly GCF_903995425.1 of Onychomys torridus. Lineage (NCBI taxonomy): Eukaryota > Metazoa > Chordata > Mammalia > Rodentia > Cricetidae > Onychomys > Onychomys torridus. The sequence goes on along the minus strand of NC_050457.1, from coordinate 18,799,285 downwards.
CATACACACAAGATTGTGTCTCTACTTGCCAGGGCAGGGAGGAAGCCAACCTGTCATGTTCAAGGACATCACTGAAGAGTTCTAGATGGCAGGAGAGACTAGGCAAGGTTTGCTTTTGGGTACTGGCAGTTCTCATCCAGTCTTCTAAGGATGCCAGCCTAGCCTTCCCTCCCTACTCTCTTTTCTATAGAAGTTGGACTTTTTTCCTTCTCCCTTCAACATCCTCTCCAAGTTATGTAGACACCTAAGATCCAAAGCAGGTGAAAGATGAGCCTCTCCTAGAATGCATCGTCTTTGAGAATATGTTGTAGAATTCCAGCTCCCATCTTGGGAGATGGACAATACTTAATCATTTTCTTATTCATTTAATGAAGGTGGGGAAAGTCCTGTTTTGGAATTGGTGGGGATTAAATGGGAGTGTGACTTCAATGTGCTTGACACTTGGCATAAATGGCCATCACCATCCTCTTATTAGGAGGGCTTCCCCTTCCAACGGTCTCCTACCCCGACTTAGGGCCATCCTCAGCTCTCTTGGCCCAAGTATAACTTTATAACTTTATCTCCAAAGATGGCCCACAGAAGCATATGATGTGTGGGTCACCTTCTACAGCAGCCAGGGTAGAGTAAACACATGTCCTTACCTTCCTTCCAGTATTTACATGTGGGTTGTGCCTTGTTGGTGCATGTTGGTGTGTGGGCAAACTCCAAACTGGAAAGCACGGAAGTAGGGGCATAGACTCAAAACTGATGACATTAACCAGTCTTTTAACTTGTTTGCCAGTGGATTAAGTCGTCAGACTACCATTTGTTATGACATATTTCCATGTTACTCTAGTTTGCCGTGTGGATCTCAACCCTCTTCCTTCCAGGATGGGAACAAGATTCTCTAAGCTATGCTTGGGTCTAATTGTCTAGTATTTCAAAGAGACTGTAGGCAGAGCATGCCTGCATTCATTCATTCATTCATTCATTCATTCATTCATTCATTCATGCAGCCAGTTATGTTGAATGAATTTTTGTCCTTGATTGAGGGGATAAAGCACGTCTTTGTCCTCATAGGGCTAAGGTTGTAGTTCAGTGACCATTTTCATTCCCTCAACACACCTTGAAGTTCTGTGTGTTCATCTTGTGCTTCCTTCATATTTCCGTCTTTTTTTCATTCATTTATTCAGTGAATATTGACTGGGGGCATCATATGAGTTAGGCAGTGCTTGAGACACTGGGTTACCATCAGGAAAAACAAGCTCTTGTCTTCTTAGTTTACATCATAGTTAGAGGAGGCTACCAAGGAAGAGCATAAACAACTGCAATGGACATACAGTAAGTGGGAGTGGGTGGACAGTGTAATGAAGAACTGATCGGGGAAGACAAGAGGAGATGACCTTCAGAAATACCTACGTGTATTATAGTTCATTGATTCTTAAGATGTGCTTTCTCAAAACATTTTCACAGCTCTAAAATTAGGCTGCACTTCATAATTGATGACATTTGCTATTTTAATTGGCAGTATTTCTTTAATAAGGGTGTGTCTTCCGATAGCATCTTAGCTGTAATAAATGAGGCGTTACTCACCATGTGCCAGCCATAGTTCTTAGCAATTAATGTGTTGGGTCTTTCCAACAGCCTTATTTGGTTGACACTTTCTGTAATTTGAATGTGCTCCCCAAGGTCACATGTTGGGAACCCGATCCTCTCCACATGAAAGGTGGTTTAGCCATGAAGGTTCTGTCTACATGAATAGATTAATGCCATTATGTGGCACTGGGTTAGTTATTACAAGAGTGGTGTGTTACAACTGCAAATTCTATGCCCATCTCCTGCTCTCTGATGCCATGCTTTCCCTCACCATGTGATTGCTTCTGCTGAGGCATGATGCAGCGTGAAAGCTCACCAGCTACAGTGCCTTGATCTCAGGCTTCTCAGCCTTCAGAACCACGAGCAAATAAATCTCTGTTCATTCTAAACCACCCAGTGTAATTATGGTGTTCTATTACAGCAGCACAAATGGATGGCTACAGTACTATGACTGTCTTCCTTCTCAAGGCAAAGAAATGGGAGAAAGTAAGTTATTTCCTTGAGGTCATACAACAGGCATTGGTATGCTCAGGGTTGGAATATAGGCAGGTTGACTGGGCTCTTAACTGCTGAGCTGTGCTCCCAAAGCTCTAGGAGATGACTTTTGAGATAAGAACTTGAAAGGGGTAAGTGAGGAAGCTAAGTGGACATATAAATGATGTGTGCCCACAAAAGATGTGTAGGCCTGAGTCTGGAATGTGCATAGCATTTTGAAGGAGGCCCATTTTGAGGAAATGGAACAGGTGGGAGGGAGCTGAGAGGGAAGTGAGATTATAGAAGTCATGGGGGAGGTTCTGTCTATAGACATACATCTGTGAGCCCTCCGTGCATAGCTAAGAATGTGGATTGCATTGCCAAGGGAGTGAGTGTGGCCCAAACAGAAGGGATCTGAGTGCTGGATTATACTTTGTAGTGTATAGATTGTAGAGACTGGCGTGCTGAATAGAACCTGGTTCTTGGTGAGGAGTGGCTACCAGGAGGAGGAAAATAGTGTGGTGACCCGAGAGCCTGGTGAAAAATGATGTTTCTGAGGAGGGAGTTGTCACTGTGCCACATGCTGCTGGTGGGTGCAGCAAGATGTGGACCCATGTTCAACCAATGGATTGCCAAAAGCCAAGGGCTTAGTGAGCTTGATCAGTTCTCGGCAGCAAAAGAGGTGAAGGCCGGCCTGAGTGGTGTGAAGAGGAATGAGGAAAGTAAGCTAAGTTATGGCTTTGAGTTGGTACCTGCCAGGGAAGAAGTGTTCTAGAAAAGCCAGTTTAGTTCAGCAGGATGGCATCATACTTTCCATAGCATACTGATATTCTATGTAGGAGCTCTAATGGTCACTGAGAGGGAGGTGTCGACGTCCCCAGTTATCATTGCAGATTTGTCCATTTCTCAGCATAGGTCTGTCCAGCTTTACTCCTCGTGTTTTGAAGCTCTTGTTTGGTGATTATTCATGTGTCATGTCATGTCAGTTGTCACTCATTGTCATGTACACTTGATGACTCGACCCCTTTATGATTGTGTGACATCCCACTTATTCTTGATGATGTTCTTTGATCTGAAGTTGATCTGGTCAGATGCTAGCAGAGCCGCCATCTGATTCACGTGGTATAGCTCTTGCCAATCTTTTACAATGAACACAACTCTATTTCTGGAGTGAGTTTCTCGCTGACAGTGTTAAGTTGGGTCCTGTGTTTTATTCCATTCTAACAACTCTGGCTTTCAATCAACTCACTTAGATCATTTATGTTCAATGTAATTATCAACATTGTTTTAATTTAGATTTAGCATTTTCAGAATTGTTTTCTATTTTCTCCTGCTAATTTTCATTTTTCTCTTTCCTGATTTTCCTGAGTTATTTGAACATTGCTCATTCTTCAGTTTTACTCTGTTGTACCCTGCACCATGTCTCCTTGGGTACATTTCTAGTGATTACTCTAGGGATGTATGTACATAAATACACATACACACTGATTTTTCCCAGTCTGCTGAGAAATAATGTTCTGCTGCTTCGAATGGCAGAAGAGCCCCATAAGTCCCTTTTCTGCCTCTTTTTTTGTGATAGTTTGCTTATGTGCTTCATAGATCTGTTTCAACAAAAACACCACCAAACAATGTGGAAAGCTCTCTTTCAACAGCGAAGCATGGCCTGAAGAACCCACAAGAATCATTCACTGTAAATGCCTAGGTGTTTATAATTTCTATTCTTTCTTCATTCCTCATCTTCCAGATTTCTCTGTCATCTCACCTCTATTACTCTGAAGGATTTCCTGTAGAATTCTTTTAGAGTGGGTCTGTTGACAACCAATTCTTCTACTTTCCCTTCATTTGAGAATGCCTTTAGTTCACTTGAATTCCTTCCAGATATTCTATAGTAAATAAAGAATCCTTAGTCGACAAGCTTATTTCTCCCCAGGACTTTGATTATGTCGTTACATTTCCTTCTATGTCCTGTGGTTCCTGATGAGAACTCCATAGTCTTTGACATGTTGCCCTCCTATAAATGCATTATTTTCCTCTGGCTGCTTTCAGTAAAATCCCCAGGTCTTTGTTCTTTAGTGATTGGCTGTAACACTTCTAGACATAGATTTCTTCAGACTTCTTTGGTTTAGATTTATGGGCATCTTGAATATGTATGGTTGTGACTTTCTCAGAGCTGGAAAACTTGCAGCATTGTTTCCTTAGATGCAGAGTCTTTTCTCTCTGAAATTACCATGGCAAAATATGGAACCTTTTGTTACATTCCATAGGTCCACAAGGCCCTGTTTATTCTTATTTGGTCTTTTCTCAGCATTGTTCAGATTGAATTTAGTCATCTTCAAGCTCACTGATACTTTCATCTCTATTCTAACCTTGAATCTTTCCACTTATTCTATGTTGGGGACCTAAAATGTTCACTTGGCTCTTCTTTATATATTCTATTTTGTGCTTAGTCTTTGTATATTTCCATTTATTTCCAAATATCAATCCTTATTTATTGGACATTCTTGTGATAACTACTTAAATGTCTTTGTCAGATAATTCTAGCATTTTTGTGTTAGGATTTGAATTGGAGATCTCCAGATAAATATAACCACTGGAACAGGCTTCTTATGAAGGAGTGTTTTGTGCAAATATGGAGACTGAGAATTCATTAGCTATTGGTGAAATTATTAAGGCCACTCCATGTAGTTAAAAGGGAGGTTTATTTTGTGGGGTAACTTACAAATGAAGGGATAGGTTGTAGGGTCTGGCAAAGGTATGGCACAGTCTGGTGGTGTTCTCTGGAGAACTCTGCTTGGTCTACCTCCTGCATCCAGTGTCCCAGAACCAAGAGAGAGACCTCCTCTCGATCCTCGGTCTTCCGCTTCTTACTCCGCCCCGCCTTGTGGGCGTGACCATTACCAAAGCCTCAATGGGAGTTGGAACTTCCAGGCCAAGGCTGGGATGGCTACCCACTACAATTAGCTGCTCTCTCCAGGTTGAAGGCTCAGTGCTAGGCCAGAGCAGGCCTCAGAGCCGGAGAAATCAGAGATGTAAATCCCAGTCTGTGTGTGATGGCCCAAGATCCGGGAATACTGATGTCCAAGGGGAGGGGAAACTAGACATGTTGAATCGAGAAGAGATGGTAAATCCACCTGCCCTCTGCCATTGTTCTGTCTAGACCCTCTGAGGAGGGACAGATGTGTACACACATTAGTAGGGGTAGATCGCCTTTGTTCAGTCTTCCCATCCAAAGGAAAATTTCTTCCAGAAATACCAAAAACAAAACAAAACAAACCAACCCCCCCACAGTTTTCAGGCTGTGGACTCATCTCTCAGTCCATGGCACACCAGATTTACCATCACAATATTGGTTGCCTTCCCGAGCAAGATGTGATTTTCTTGGTTCTCATGTTCAACAGTTTTGGACTTCATTATATCAGGAGTGTTTGCATCTTAATTAAATCTCATGGTGAATCTTGATATTTTTGGTATGTTGAGTTCATGCCACAAATCCCATTTATCCTTCTGGATATGGGAGTTGCATCATTACTTTCGTTTTCTGGTGTGTATGCTGCCTGGTGGCCTGGCTATGACCTAGGAAATGACCTATACTACAGTTTAATTCTGAAAGTCTGTAGTTTGCTGCCCAGCATGAGACTCATGAGTGTAACTTGGAGGGGAGCCCAGAAGCACATAAACAACCCCAGCCTTTGCATTCTCAAGCCCTCATTTCTTTTTAATCGCTTGTATTTCCTAGTTCCCTGGGACTATCATTTTAGGTCCCATGGCAAGAAATGTGGGATTTCCTGTTCCTGGTTCTTCTGTACATGTGACTATGGTCACATTTGGGGCATAATCAAGAAATGCAAGGACACAGAAGGAAAAAGAAAACATCGAGGATTTGCCTTCTTGTAGATCAGAGAAGGAAGTTCTTGTCCTGTACTGACATTTTAGTTTCCTATGGCTTACTTCTGCCGCCACCACAGGCCAGAGGAAGACGTTGGGTAGGAGAGAATGGTGCAAAAGAACAAATAGGAATCCCCACCCCACCCCCATCCCCCCAAAGAGACTCCTTTCCTAATCCTTAAGCCAAAATTAAAAACTGGTTGGAATCCTTGCTGAGAGCATTGACTTTTCTGGCTATACCAAGTAGACATTGTGCACGGGGGACAGGAAGATGGCAGAGTCAATGGCACGTTGATGAAACTTTGAATTCTAGATGAATCTACAATCTACCTGCTGTTGCACACGTTTGTGTGTTTTCCCATGATTCTATGGCTGCTCTATGCTTCCTGTTCTGGTCTCATGGTTGCTACAGAATCAGAGTAGAGAATGCATGCTCACTCTTTCCTGGACTGTGTTATAGGAGGCACATTCATCATGTACAGCATCTATGAATTTGATGTTGAGCAAGTTTGGGAATGCTTTGAAGCATAGAAGGTATGTGTGCTTCTGTTTATGGTGCTGCTGAGCAGGATAGTGGGTCCTTGCTGGCATCTCTTCCAGAAGCTTCTGGGCAACCATTGCTCTCTTGTAACGTGATAACTTGGAAACTTTGAAAACTTTGCAATGTAAGTTGGCCAGACACAATGTAAGTCTCCAGCTCATCAGCGTAACAGTGTTGCTGTTTCTTCCAAGCAGCCCTCCACAGGCTAAGGTGAACTTTGCTCTAAGCACTCATTATCTCATGAGAGGGACAGGAAGGAGGGCTGAGGGTTGGCCTTGGCCCTCACACAGACTTGGACCCATCTGTCTTTGCCTTGTCATTTAGTAACTATGTGACCTTGGTCAAGCTTCAGAGCGTCTCTAACCTCTGTCCCTTTGTGAGTGAAACAAGACAATCATCACTGCACTTAGGGGGCAAATTAGAGTCCCTGAGGCATGGCTGCTGGGTCAGCATTAGTGAGTGTTCCTAACGTGACACTCTAAGAGCCATAAGAGAAACAGGCCTTATTTTCTCTCTGCATCTGGTCCTATTCAATATTCCTTTAAACCTGCTGAAATATGTGACTAGGAGTCAGTCTCCTCTTAATATTTTGGCTCATATTAAACATCAAGTAGGATTCACTCTCGAGACTCAGGAGCAGTCAGTACACATTTGCACTTACACTGTTTCTGTCCTGAACGTGTTTGAATAGCTATCTGGACATAAAAGGGAGTCGTTCTAAGCACAGAGCAAAGGTAAACAATGATGTGTGTGTGTGTGTGTGTGTGTGTGTGTGTGTGTGTGTGTGTGTGCAGAAGTTCAGAAAATATGTCACCCAGGCTACCCCTCCTGAGAATAGCTGGAACAAGCCTCCAAGTGGCCTCTGTCTCCTCCGTTCATTGCAAGTGTCTTACTCTTCTTCATCCTTCATGTTGGCATTCAATAAACCCTTCAGTGTGTTTACTGATGCCAATAACAATCTCATCCCTCCCTAGGAAGCTCTGTAAACAGCAGTTACTTAGTAAACGGCTGTTTCCTTATAGCCATGCGTGATTTGAAAAGCTCCTAAAACCTTTTCGCCCTTTATATTTGGAAACCTGTGTTTGAAAGGAAAAATAATTTGATTTTGTGCAAATGCAAATCAGCAAGGTTCTTGGAGGGTGAGAGTTATGTGTCTTTCTTTATTCCCTTTCACAACATAAATGGGTGCTGAATAATTGGGGGCTCAGTTGATTTAAATTTGAATGCTTTTGAATAATTAGTGTGTGACTAAGACTTTATATTGAATATTCTAGTGGAATTAAAACCTAGCCCCCAGTGATGGAGAAGATATTGGCCTGGCGTTATCTGGCCAATGATAAGGAGAGTCACACCCCAGCACATGGCAGGTTATGCTGTCTTCCTTTCTGCACTAGTCAAGCCCCATTTTGGAGACCTCCTGTGAGCCCTGGGTTTTAATTAAAATTTAAATTGCCCTTCTGAAAAACTCTCACTTGAATGACTAAGACAAAAAAAATAAAAAGGCTTCATTTTCATTTCTGTCCTAGGCTGTCACTGGAGAGCTGGTTGAAGGGGGGATAGCAGAAAGGGCTGGTGTAGGAAGCAAAGCACTTAGGTTTGGATGCGTCCAAGTGCTGTCTGTGTTCCCAAGCTGAACTCAAGGACCCCTACAAAACATTGTGTTCCAGGGGATAACAAGCCAGTAGCAGCAATAAATAAACATGCTTTATAAACCTCCCGGGTAGACAGCATTCTGGAGAGACCCACCCTGGCTTATGACAAGAGCCAAGAGTTCCAAACAGGGACGTGTTTAACCTTGTCCTGGATCTTCCCACAGAAGCAGTGTGTGTGTGTGTGTGTGTGTGTGTGTGTGTGTGTGTGTTAGGATTGGAAAGCTTTCAAAGTGCACAGCAGTCGAAAAGAGAACAGGGTCATTTCCATTGAAAGAATGGATTTTTTAACTTCAGAGAGAGTGGATATTACTTTCCACACTAAAATTATCCAGCAAAGAAGCAGCAGATATTGGTGGTGGGGACTGTACACACAAATACTTAGAGAAAAGGAAGCTGGGTGGGGATGAGCAGCAAAGATGCTGAAGGAGACATTAACAGTTACCTACTTCTTCAAGAGCAACATGTTTTGAAGTGTCTCAGAGAACACTGCTGGCAGAGAGTATTAGACATAAACAAACAACACACCAGGGGGCCAGAGGTATCTCAAATTAAACCAGTTGTAAATGGTGGATAATGAAATACTAAATGCGATTTGGAGAGCCTGTTGATAATGCTTGGAGTTTACTCTAGGCTGGAGATGTGGCAACTCCCTTCTGTTAGGAGGGTTCTGTTAAAATACTGGTAGCTTTTCTCTTTCTCATTTAGCATTTTTGGAGTTTAAAAAACTCCAAGCCCCCCAAAAAAAAAAAAAATTGCACTTTTGTGTGTGTGTGTGCACGCGTGTATGTGTGTGTGTGCGTGTGTGTGTGTGTGTGTGTGCACGCGCGCGCACGCGTGTGTGTGTGTGTGTGTGTGTGTGTGTGTGTGTGTGTGGTGTGTGTCGGGGGGGGGGGTGGGCCTGGGGTTGACAGTGTCTTCTTCAATTGCTGTCCACTTTATCTTTTGTTACATGGTGTGTGTGTGTGTGTGTGTGTGTGTGTGTGTGTGTGTGTGTGTCTGTCTGTCTGTCTGTCTGCCTGTCTGTCTTTTGGTACAGGATCTCTCACTTATCTGGATCATGACAATTCAGCTATACTGGCTAGCCAGCAAGCCCCAGGCAGCCTCCCACATTTGCTTCCCAGGGCTGGGTTTCAGACACGTGGCCACGTTGGGTGCTGCAGATCTCAACTTGGGTCAGATTTACCAATTAAGCCATCTCCCCAGCCTCTTTTGTATTTTTTTAATATCAACTTTTCACATCAACTGTAACATTGGGTTATGTTTTTTTTAAAAGAACAGCTTCACTGAGGTATAAATTGCACACTATGGAATCCATGTGTTTTAAGTGTGTACTTAAAGCTGAGTGAGTTTGCTCACTTACATAGACATCACCATAACCCAATTTTAGAACATTTCTGTTCTAAAAGAACCCTGGTATCTGACTACACTTCAGCTTCTCCACCCCCTTGAACCTCATGACTTGAACTTATCATTAAATGGAAGCATTCCTGTAATCTCATTTGCCTGCATTTTTTCACTTAACACAATGATTCCAATGTGCCCCGATGGTATAGCATGCCAGACTGTTCTGTTCTTTTTCTTTTTTTATTACCAAATAGTGTTCTGTTCTATGGGAATATAGCATTTTATTTATCTGTTCAGCAGATGATGGGCATTTTTGTTGGCCTTAATCTGTTGCTTTTGTCAGCAATGTTAATGTGAATAATTGCATATATGTTTTTGTGGAATTTCTGACTTCATTATTTCTATTGAGTAGAGTCACACCAGTAGAATCAGGTTTATAGGGTAACTTTTTAAGATATTGCCAAACTGTTTCCCAAGTGCCTGTGATATGCCCCATTCCCACAGGCACCTTTATTTCATTTTCTTCTTGATTAAATGGTTAATGTTTGGTTTAAGCTTGCAAACAGGGAGTAGAGCATGGATAAGGGCTGGGGAGACCCTCTCCATACATCACCCTCTATCCTTGTGCGAGGAAATGTGCTGGGAAGTGAGATGGGAGCACACAGCAGAGGCACAGGACACTCATGCTTGAATGCAGTAGAGACCTAGACACTATTCACAAGGGAGTTAGAGTGATGTAAACAGGCTGCAGATGACCCCCAGCTGTGGACTCTGCTCCAAACAGGATACTGAAAATAGGAATCCAGTGCAACAGGGCCCTCAGTGGCAGGAGAGGACTACAGCTCTGGACACACCTACATTTGAATAGAAGCATACAATTGATCTTCCAGTGACTGATGGAAGCAGATGCAGAGATCCATGGCCAAGCCCCAGCTCCAGGAGTCTAATCAGCAAGAGAGAGGAGGGATTATATGAGCAAGAGATATTGAGACCATGATTGGAAAAAGCGCAGGGACAAATAGTCAAATTAGTGGAAACACATGAACTATGAACCAATAGCCGAGGAGCCCCCAACTGGACCAGGCCCTCTGGATAAGTGAGACAGTTGATTAGCTTGAACTGTTTGGGAGGCACCCAGGCAGTGGGACCAGGACCTGTCTTTAGTGCATGAGCTGGCTGTTTGGAGCCTGGGGCCTATGCTGGGACACTTTGCTCAACCTAAGTGAAGGGAGGAGGGGACTGGCCCTGCCTCATCTGAATCTATCAGGCTGAGCTGAAGCCCCAGGGGAGTCCTTGCCTTGGAGGAGATGGGAATGGGGGGGGGGTTGGGAGGAGGGCGGGGTGAGTGGGAGGAGGGAGGACAGGGGAATCCATGGCTGATATGTAAAATTAAATTAATTATATATATATATATATATATATATATATATTTATTTTTAAAAGAAGCATAAAGATGAGTCCAGGTCTATGTGCAGAGAATGAGAGACCTTGGGAGACTCAGTCCTAAAAGGGATGTCCCCATCAAATCTCTGCCCTCAGGGCTAAAGGAACTCTGTGGAAGAGGAGGTGGAAAGAATATGAGAGTCAGAGGGGGGGTGGGATTTAGCTCAGTGGTAGAGTGCCTGCCTAGCAAGTGCAAGGGCCTGGGTTCGATCCTCAGCTCCGGAAAAAAGAAAAGAAAAGAAAGAGTCAGAGAGATGAAGGATGAAAACAAAGCCCTCTAAACCAACATGATTGACACAGACTGAGACAGCATGCACGGGGCCTGCACCATCTGCACCGGTCTGCACCGGATGGGCCTGAGAGCTGAAAGGGAAATGGACACCTGCCCCTCATTTCTCATGCTTTTCTTTGGCTCTCTTTGGCTCTGTTTGTTTTGACCTATTCTGTTGTTTTTTATCTTATTATATTTTATTATTATTTTTTCATGCCTGCTTGTAGTCTAATGAGAGAAAGAAAGAAAGGATGTAGATTTGGGTGGGTTTAGAGGTAGGTAGGAGGGGAGGAAACTGTAATCATAATATATTATATGAAAAAAAATCTATTGGAAAAAATAGGTGAATCCAGTTCAGGGAGAAGGGACAAAGATCTGGACCTAGGAAATCATTAGCAAGTGTCAGAATCCATAGTTCAGCAGCAGGAAATGTTGTGTCGAACTCTATTGTCTGTTTGGAAAGGCACACCGTGAGGACTGCTGTGTTAATCTTCCCAGTAGTGCTGTGGTGTTGGCAAAGGGAAGGAAACCCGGCTCGCAGGGGTTGGATGAGTTGTAGCCGAGGTTATACACGGTGGTAATGAGCTCCAGCCCAGGCACTTGCCTTCCAGACGAGGCTGTGCAGATGTAAGGGCATAGTTCAGATTCCCTGACCTTTAATGGCCATATCTACCAAGTGGCAGTGAATGAATGAATGAATGAATGATGAATGAATGAATGAATGATGAATGAATGAATGAATGATGAATGAATGAAAAGAGCTCCAAGTAAAACCCTATCACCCAAGGAGAAGTTGGGGAATTTGGAAGGTTTTGTCTTTGTCCTTGTCCTTAATTTACCTGACAGCATTCTCTGAAGTAATGGATGTCTCAGAGATGTGTGGGATGCAGATGCTGTGATTACTCAATAGGAGGAGGGCTGGGGAGGGCGTTAGTGGCACCCAGACTTATCAGCTGTCAAGGCCGTTGGCTCTTGTTCCCCCGAAACATGCCACTTTAGAAGTACTTCATTTTCCACCGGTGAGAAACTAGAGGAATGGAGTTCCTTGGGTAAGCATTCCAGCACCAAAGAGGCCATTTGGCTGAAGTGTCTGCAGGCTTATGTTTGAGTCACCGGAAATCAGAGAGGTTTACGAAAACAGAAACAATTCCACGTTGATGCTCAGCCGAGTGTCTCCTGTAGATAAGCTGTCCAAACACATCCCCAGTACACGATGGCTGTGAAATTTGGGGTGACTGTAGGTCCCCTCAAACTTCCGTTACAATTCAAATGGCATCGAGAAGGAAACCTGTAAGAGGTGGTCAGGTCCTAAAGACATTCCAGTCCCACGAGGCTGAGTGGTTTCACCCTTCCGCCTTCTGCCATGAGAGGATGCTGTACCCTCGTCCAGAACTGTAAGAACATGTCTGTTCTTTCTCAATTACCCAGCCTCAGGGATTCTGTTAGAGCAGCACACACTGAGCTAAGGCAGCATTACTGCTTTTCTTGGGCATCTCCTGTTTCAAAAGAAAGGCAGCAAATACCAGCCCCTTCCAGCAAGTACATGTAGCCACGCACTGCTGATTTCTCATCTAACTGGGTACAGGTACCCACTCTGCCAGGCTCTGTGCCAGCCACTGCAGATGGCTCTGTGGCAGTTTTGTCAGGGAGGTAGGCATTACACATTAAGGAACAGAGTAGTCCAATGCACAAGGCCTTTCTGTTTTGAAGTTGAAGATCGTAACTAGGTCATGTAATTCTGAAATCCTTGTTTCTGCCATGCACCTAGGTAAAAAGGCTTATCTTTGTTTATGTAAACAACTCCTGTTGAGGGCCTAGGATGCTTCATCTGCTTCATTAACTCATCCCCCTGGGTTGTAATGAAGGAAGCCCCTCTTTCCGGCTCTGTGATGACTGTCCCTCTGCAGTCCGCAGTCAAGATGTTGTGTGGAAAGGCCTCAGTCTGACTCTAGTTGAGGAAGATCTGTGACAGGCTTGTCTAGACTTTCCAGCATGGGTTGTTGGTGGACCCAGGGTTCCTGAGAAGTGCGGAGAACAAGATGCATCCTCTTCTGAGGGGCAGGAGCAGGAGGCCGGGGTGGGGGGACCTAACGTGATTCTGGAAGGGCAGCCAGGCTGAACACTTTTCTTTCTGGGTCAGATTTTAAAAGCATATAATATAGGTGGTCTTAGTAAATGACCATTATGCAGTGAGCATAATTCAGCAACTGTGGGCTCTCACAGCCGCTGTTGGTGGCTGCAGGAGACCACTTAACAGCAGTGCTAAGGGCACGGACTGTGGAGTCAGGTGCCTGGGTTTTCTGTCCCAGGCTCTTGGCAGCTCTGTGACCCTGGGTAACTCTTAACCTTTGTGTGCCTTGGAATCTTCATGTATAAGCAAGAATGAAGGTGGAGTCTGCCTGACAGGTTGCCAGGGCACACTGCCTCTGAGAAATGCCCCCTCTGATGAGGCCTCACTGGACAGCACCTGACTTTCCCCCACAAGGCTGCTTTTGTCTTTGATTTTCTGCCGTTTCATGGTGATGTGTGGAAGTGTGGAATTCTTCTTGTCCATGCTGCTTAGGACTGGTTGGTCCTTCCTGAATCCGTAGAATTTTGCTGTCTCTCACGGTTTCTGAATTATGCTCAGCCATCGCCTCTTGACAAGATGCTTCTGCCTCATGTTGTCACCCCTTCCTCCACTCCAGGTCCATCCACGGCAGTCTTTCCTGCCGAGTCCTCCAAAGTTCTTCCACCTTTTCAAAGCTCTCACACACGCTTCTGATTTAAAACAAATCTACAGCAGTTTTGCTGTGTAGCCCAGGCTGGCCTCAAACTCTTGGCTCTTTTGCCTCAGCTACCCAAGTGCTAAGACTACATACAGGTGTGCTCTATCATATCTGGTGGTTCCCCAGGTGTCCCGTGGCTTACTAGTTCTCTGTTCATTTGTACTTTTAGCAGTGGTTAAATCTTACAACCGGCTTACCAATTTTAAATTTTGCTTTTCTTTTTAGATCTAGAATTTGTAGTTGGATGTGTTCAGGTCTGCCAAAAATACTTTTTGACAGGTTCCATTTTCCCTCTGAAACCCCAGGCTGTAAATGTGGTAAGCCCAACTGTGTCGCGGCCTATGGCTGTGAGTCTTGAAAGACCATCCCTCTCCTTCCTTCCTAGTGATGTCTCACGCAGTGGTGCCTAGTGGTCCTTCACAGAGGTTCCCTCTTGCTTCTCTGCCAGGATGCTTGGCTTAGTCATGGTCAAGGCTGGAACTCAGTTCCCTGCATGGCGAGTTGCTGGGTAGCAGAGTGCTGCAGGCTCATCTTAGGTGCTCTCTTTCTCTGAGTTACAACGGAGATGAACCCCTGTGGTTCGCTGAATTCTCCACCTCTGGCATCCCAGGATACTTCAGTACCTGTTCCTTTTGATGCTGCTAAATAAGTTCGGCTTCACAGCTTTGTCTTCTCGACTAGCAGATACCTGTGGTGGTTTAGTGTGCACGCCCAGCTCTGAGCACCCAGACTTGGGCCTTGTAATTTCTTCCTGTGTTTTCACGTTCAGAACTTTGAACACCTTGCCTTAAAGTTGATGCCCCCATGAAAGGGCAAGTCAGTTCTGTTCAGAGGTATTGCCCCTGCCAGGTAGGTTCCTGCCTGCTCTGGCGTGTGGCCCTACAGCAGATACTTGAAGCAATAGTTGGACTTGGTGAGTTAGAAGAAAAAGAACAATGTTAAGTGGAGGGATGTGGTGGTGGGGATGGGGACGATGACGCAAAGGTAAGAAGAGGAAGTAGGTGAGTATGATCAAAATACGTGGTTTACATGTGTGAACTTCTCAAAGAATAGATACATTTTAAAAATCCTATCTAGGTTGTTTAGCTGAATGTTCTCCTTGAGCAAGTCAGCTGCATTTCCTTGAGTATCAGCCTTCTTCTACTACAGTCTTCCATTGTGACAGTAATGGTTATCGTGTTGATCATGTTTTGTTTTTTCCAGGAAGATGCTATTGTGACGTAATTTTCTGTCCTTTCTCTCATAGTTTATTTTGTCTACTTTTTCCTGTGTTTTGGGTTTTGTGTATGGGGTGTTGGGGTGTGTGTGTGCATGCATGCGTGTGTGTGTGTGTGTGTGTGTGTGTGTGTTTGTGTGTGTGTGTAGGTGAAACAAGGCTCAGTTATCTCTCCCAGGCTAGCTGCTTCAAACTTGCTGTGCAACCAAGGATGGCTTTGCACTTCTGATCCTCCTGCCTCCATATCCCAAGTGTTGGAATTAAAGGCGTGGAACCATTCCGCCATTTAAAACATGATGGTGAGAATTAAATCCATGGCTTCATGCATGGCAGACAAGCATACAACCCACCGAGCTAGCTCTACCGTTCCCTGTCTTGAGAAAGGGAAGAAAGGAGTTGGTGAACATTTATTTCTTGGACAGGCCCAGAGAGAACTATTCATCCCTCCTCTGGGCAGAGGTGGGCCATGAACAGTGAGATTTGAAATGGCCAAACACAGTACTTTGGAAGGAAAGAAGGACGCTTCTGCTCAACGTTACCATCAAGTTTTCTGTTACTATCTCAGAAACAGAGTCTGGGCAGGCATTCTTTATTCCAGTCTTGCCACAGAGGTCATTTTTTTTCTTAAACTTAGTCCATTTCTTTTGGACATCACATTCTATTGTAGGACAAAATACTAGGTTGTCAGAAGAAAATGCCATTGATGTTACAGAATTGACTTTTCCCTCTAAATAGACACAAACAAGGAAAACAAAGCAAGAAAATAAAATGTGCAAGGAGTCGGGGCCAATCCCCTGGGCCACGGAGTGGACGTCTATTTCTAGGGCAATGTCAGGTGTTCATTTGAAGCAGCGTGTATTTTCACACATGAGAACATGGGGTTGAGTAACTGAAGACAGCCAACCGTGTCTGACGTGTGTTGCTGTCTGACTTGGAGTGTGAACTTTAGAAAATGAGGGTTGGCCTCAACCGGGTGGTGCTTGCAAAGTGTACTCCTCACCTGCTAACATGTGAGCCTCAGGAGGAAGATAACTCGGTAAGAGAGGTGCTGTTCACCACTCTTGATCATTTTTTTTTTCTTAGTGGTTTTCTTCTTCCACACCTTCAGATTCTGAATTCTTGCCTCCAAAGTATCAAGTTTCAAAACCATTGGCAACAACCACTCAAAATATTATTATTTTCATTCTTCTTATCATGACTCTCTCTTAGTCACTGCTCTGTTGCCGTGGGGAGACACTATCACCAAGGCAGCTTATAAAAGGAAGCCTTTAACTGGGGCCTGACTTGCAGTTTCAGAGGGTGAGCCCATGACCACTATGGCGGAGAGCGTGGCGGCAGGCAGGCAGGCAGGCAGGCAGGCATGCTGTTGGAGCAGAAGCTAAGAGCTTACATATGATCTTCAAGTAGCAGGCAGAGAGAGGGACAGAGGTGGGAGAGGGAGAGAGCGAGAGGGAGGAGCATAGGCTTTTGAAACCTCAAAGTCTTCTACTCCCAGTGACACACCTTCTCCAGCAAGGCCACAACACCTAGTCCTTCTCAAACAGTGCTACTAACTGAAGAGCAAACAGCATTCAAGGATCTGAGCCTAACCACCACGGAGAAAAAGAAATGGAAGATTACCATCATATATATTGATTTTATTCATTTAAATTCATTTGTATGTGAAGATAACTTGTAGTGGACATATTCGGTGTGTGTGTGTGTGTGTGTGTGTGTGTGTGTGTGTGTGTGTGTGTGTCTTAATCACTTTTCACCTTATTTTTTTGAGACAGGTATCTCAATGAACTAGTTGATCAGTAGCCATAGGGATCCTCCCCATCCCTCCCTGGCACTGGGACTGCAGACATGCCTGCTTTTACATGGTGCAGTATTGCTACCTGGGGACCACCCTCCAGCAGCTCAGGACTTAGAGGGAATCCACAGAGTTTGTGTGTATTTTGACTTTTTTATCTGAGGGGGTAAAAGGAAAAGTCTCTCTCTCTGTCTCTCTCTCTCTGTCTCTCTCTCTGTGTCTCTCTCTCTCTGTGTGTCTCTCTCTCTGTCTCTCTCTCTGTCTCTCTCTGTCTCTCTCCCCCTTTTCCCTCGTTTCCTTCAGACCTTCTTTATTCTTCTTTTCCACTCTCTATTTTTTTATGTTCCTGGTGATTTCCTTCTCTCATTCTTGATGTTTTCTTTCTAACTCTATCTTTATTCTCGATGTTTTCCTTCCAGTCCATTCTAACTCTCTCATTCCTGGTGTTTCCCTTATAACTCATTTTAATTCTCTCATTTTTGATGTTTTCCTTCTAACTCATTTTAACTCTATCTTTATTCTTCCTCTTACAGCTTATATGCCCCAGCAAAATCTTTCAGGCAGTATAAAAAGTACAATGAGGTTTCATTCTGTTTTTCAAGTGAGTGATTACAATGAATACAAGTAAAAACCAGCATGTTTTCCATATCCTTTACATGATGAAACATTTTACATATTATAGGCAAGAACCAAATTATCCCAAGAACCCACATACATGCAAGCAACTTGTTGTGGGTTAACAGTGTAAGCAAACAATTATTTTATTGGCAGGCTGCATTTTGCGGTTACAAAGAAGAACCAATCACTTTACTATCTTGAAAGGTAATCTTATAAGAAATCTTAAAAGAATCACAAATTTAAACTTTTATAAATGAATAACAGTCAGCTCTACTAAAAATATTTAATGTGCATACCTACTCATCAATAGTTTTTTTTTTATATTAGGAGATGGAAGGCAGAAATGGGTTTAAGGAATTAATCATCACCTTTGGTCATCAACCAATCCTAACAAGAAAGGCATGTCAGCTAATGATAATTGGGCTACTTTGTTCTTGTTCCCTGACCTTAAAGTGTTCCTCACTCAACTATGTGCCTTTCTAAAACTTTAGATTGTTTTCTTGGGTTTTTCACCTCAAAGATATTTAACAAAAACATCTTAGTCTAACTTTAAGTTATTTTCAAAGCTTTGTTTCAACTGTGATACTCTCTGAAACCTGTGACCACAACTCCTAACAATAAGATTAAAAGAATTTAAGCTACTTGGGCTACTGGAACTCATTTGTTTTCCTTAATCATTAACCTAAGCCACAGTCTATACAGCTCCTCAATAGAAACCCATGTGTTCTAGCTGTGTGATACTTCCTTGTTTTATTTTTTATCATCAAAACTCTATTTAAACTAATATTACTATTATCAACTAGACAGTACGGCTTAAGAAGAAATCATCTTCATAATAATCCACAGGTGAAAATGCCCAGGTGAATGGGATATTTACCCTGAGACAAACACACTACATTTCAGGCAGTGGGGATCTCTCCACACCCATTTGCACCATACCAGATACCAGAGAAAGATGGCAGCAGCAAACACATAAAGACACAGCAGAAGCAAAAGGCATTCTATGATCTGTGGTCTTAGGCCTTGCCTATCTGAGATTCACCCATCAGGGATTCACCTCCTGGTGGGTGGACACCCTGAGGTCAATTGCTGGTCCTCTGACATGGCTACCTGCAGTACAGGGGTTAACCTCAGACGCTAATCCATACTTAGCAAGTGTTTTATTGACTGAGCCATTTTCCTAGCCCTGATTGGCCATTCTTTGTTTGACATCACCATCCAAAGATGACTTTAGAATCCCCAAGCCAAAGTTCAAGAGTAAAAGCCTGGGCTACCTGAGGTTTTTAGTTGTACAACCCTGAGACTTTTGATGTGAAACTGAACCCGACCAAGAGGGCAATATTAGGTGATCACAAACGAATTGCAGAAAAAGAAATTATTTTCCCTTATTTAAATCAGCGTATACTTAGGTCTGATGTGACTGGATTTGATATAGTTATAGACTGGGTTGAATGACGTGTGGATTTTCCTGAGCTTCCTGTCTTTAGTCATTGACAGGAAGTATGTATTCATATTGTCTTCCTTCTCGACATTTACTAAAAGGAAGCCGGGCACCCACACACAACCAATAAGCAGGATGAGTGTTAGCATGTGTCTTTTCTTGAACAATTTTATATGCTCCCTTCAGATCCCTTCCTTCTGATCTACTGTGGGTCCCAGATACAAACACATCTAGTTGCTTAGCAACTGGATTATATATGCTGGAAATCCTGGAAATAATTTTAAATA
This sequence comes from Onychomys torridus, assembly GCF_903995425.1. Taxonomy (NCBI): domain Eukaryota; kingdom Metazoa; phylum Chordata; class Mammalia; order Rodentia; family Cricetidae; genus Onychomys; species Onychomys torridus. Next base: position 18,779,978 of record NC_050457.1, on the reverse strand, counting down.
TACATTCCTTAGAAACTGTAAGACTTCTTGTATGTCATAGATTTCTTGCTTTTAAATGTAGATATGAAATGAGCTTGGGGAAGAACTCTATCAGCCCTAAAAGGTGATAGAAGAGGACTGTCTGAATAAATGCTTTCTAACGTGGAAGTTGTAGCCATCAACAGTTAAAATGATTGTGCTGAAGAGTAAGCATGGTCACTCTCTAAGAGTCCTGTGTCTAATGGGTCATCACCTTCCTGTATTCTCGAGGCACTGTGTGGACACAGCTTCCCAGTCAGGGGCCTAAGGGTGCTGCACTCTTGGGTTCTTCTCGCTTTCCTATAAGGGACGAGCTGTCAACTCTTTGTTTCAGTTTTTGTTTTTTTCTCTATCATGTTTCTGCATCTAAGATCAAGTTAATTTTATTGTCAGAACATGGATTGCATCTTGCAAAGAATCCTCATTGTAATGAATTTCTTTTTAAAAATCACCTTTCCAGCTCTCCTATTAAGTGAGTTCTTCTGTGTCTTCTCTCCTCTTGCAAGGTCTTCTAGCGTGCATGGGCCAGCCGATGATCCACAGATGTTCTGTGCCAGTGTTTAGGTCCATGTATACCTCTTACTAAATGGTACCTCAGGCATGGGGAGATGGTGGGCAAGCAAATAAATGCCCACAGGTCACCCATAACTTCTTATTTGGGAATCTTTTGTTTTGAAAAGATCCTTAGTTTTTATTGCTTGTTTATTGCTGCTGCTTCTGTCTCTTCCACCACCACCTTCTCCTCTTCCTCCTCCTCCTCTACCTTCTCCACCTCCTCCTTCTCTTCCACCTCCTCTTCCTCCACACCACCTCTTCCTCTTCCTCCTTTTCCTCCACCTACTGCTGCGCCTCCTCCTCTTCCTCCTTCTCCTCCACCTCTTCCTCCTCCACCTCCTCCTCCACCTTCTGCACCTCCTCCTCTACCTCTTCCTCCACCTCTTCCTCCACCTCCTCCACCTCCTCTTCCTCCACACCACCTCCTCCTCTTCCTCCTTTTCCTCCACCTACTGCTGCACCTCCTCCTCTTCCTCCTTCTCCTCCACCTCCACCACCTCCTCCATCACTTCCTCCACCTCTTCCTCCTCCACCTCCTCCTCCACCTTCTGCACCTCCTCCTCTACCTCCTTCTCCACCTCCTCCACCTCCGCCCCTTTCTCCTCCTCCACCACCACCACCTCTTCTTCTACCTTCTCCTCCTCTTCTTTTTCTTCATTCCTTCACTGTCAAGCTTCCAGGGCATATGACTCTCTGAATCCCTGCCCTCCCAGATGTGATATCTTCCCATGACCATACTCATGGGTCCTGCAAACTTTCAATGCGGTCCATTCTCCCTATGTTCATACCCAGGTGGAGAACATTCTAGGAGCCATGTTCATCATATCCTTTCCCAGCTTCTATATACCTGACAATCCTCTCAGAGAGGTTCCCATTGGCTTCTGGTATTTATGTCATCTCTTTGCATTACATCATCTCCTGGCTGTTATGTGGGCAGAATTGCCTTCATAGGTATGCACAGGACCCGATCTTCAGAAGGACTTCATGTCCTCAATTCCTTCATAATTTTATCTTAGAATTTGTTTTGTAAGTGGAGTCTGATGGTGGAGCATGTGCCATGGCTTAGAAGCTGTGGCTACCACATGATACTGACTTGCCACCCCCCCCCCCACAGCCCTCTCTCCTTACCTCCCCTAGATAATTTCTCAGCCATTTGAGCCTGGCCCTACCCTGCCACCACTGCAGTCCTAGGCTGGGGTAGAGACAGACCTGACTATATATAGTGGATGCTCTGTGCTTTGAGTCTTCCAGACTTGTCAGGGCCATGGAAGCATGTGTGTGAAGGGTTAGAGTCCCAGCATAGCAGTACCCAAGTGTATTCAGTGGGGGGGGGGGGCGCTCAGAGGCCTCCTGTGTGCTGCTGGTACAAGTAGAGTCCATTCTGGCACAGAAGTTGAGCTGCCCTAGAGGTCATTAGTCTATTGTGGTTTGGAGTGGCAAGAGTGACTTCTTGTCTTCCCGCTGGAGCTGGTCCTTTCCATTTGGGGCTGGGTCTAGTATGTGATAGCCTCCAGCTGTGAAGTTAGGGGTGACCTATGTGTAATGAGTCTTTATCTGTCCTACCAGCCCAAATAATGACACAAAGACTTCTTTTTTAAGAAAACTCGGCCTTAGCTTAGGCTTGCCCCACTAGCTGTATAACTTAAATTAACCTGCTTCTATTAATCTGTGTTTTATCATGTGGCTTTTTACCTTTTATTCTGTATGTCTGACTCCCTCCAAGTCTTGTTGGCGTCTCCTCTGTGCCTTAATTATCTCCTCCTACTTCCTCTCTCTCCTTGGAAGTCCTGCCTATACCTCCTGCCTAGCTATTAGCCATTCAGCTCTTTATTAAAATCACAGCAATATATCTTCACACAGTGTACAAATATTCCACACCTGTGGGTATTTCACAGCTTGCCTTTTTAAAGTTTTTTTTTAAAGAAATTTAGATTTAAGCCTCTCTTTATAAAATTTGCTTTACTAATGTTCTTCATCTAGGAAAGAAAATCTACTACCACCACCTCATACGTATGTGCCCTGAAAACTGGCATGCTGTTCCCTCTCCCTCTTAAAGCTTCTCTAATAATGTAACACATATGAGACTAATTCTCCCCCCTTCCCCCACTCCATCACCTTTTCTTTCTTCATGTAATTTTATAAATGTTATCTTTCAGTCTATTAATTCATGTATCTCAATGGAATCTACCTGATTAAGCCTGAAGGTTTAATTCTAACGCAGGAAAGCTCTTTTATTCCTTCTTCAATGATGTGTTCTCCATTGCTTTCTTTTTTCATTTAGAGTTACTGATGGCTCATTTTTAACCCCCTAGATGTGTTTCCTTTCTATTTCCCCTTTGTGTGTTGTGATGGATTTTTAACTTGATCTTCCAGACCAGAGCTCCACAGACTTCAGAACCTTTGCCAGACTCACCCACTTCCTGTTTCTATAAATGCAGTTTTATTATATTATAATCTCATTTGCATATGTATCACCTACAGCTGGTCTCATGCTACCGTGACAGGTTTAAGCAAGTTCAGTGACCATTTGGCCACAGAATAAAAGCTGTTTACTAACTGGGCATTCACAGGAACGTTTGCTAGGCCCTTCTGCAGATGAAATTTTATTCTCAGGAGTGAATATTATCATTCAGTTAGATCAGCAGTTCTCAACCTGCAGGTCATGACCCCCTTAGGGTCCCATCTCAGATATCCTACCTGCCCGATATTTACATTATGATTCATAACAGTCAGTTATGAGGTAGCAATGAATAATTTTATGGTTGGGGGACCCCATGACATCAGGAGCTGCATTAAAGGGCCGCAACATATGGATGGTTAAGGGCCACTGAGTTTGATTATTGAATTTACTTTTTTTTTCTCAAATGTGTTTAGTTCAGAAAATCTTCCTTTTTAGCTGGACATAGTGGCATGTGCCTGTAATGCTAGAACTCAAGAAGTGGAGGCAGGAGGATCAGGAGTTTTGAGTCAGCCTCATCTGCAGACTGAATTCAAGGCCAGCCTGATCTACTGTACCTGGAAATTTTCCTGTGTCTTGCCCAGTCCTGCAGCCACTCAGACCCAAGTAAACACACAGAGGCTTATATCAAATTGCATGACCATAGCCTATGGCTCCATTTTCTTGCTAGCTAGCTCTCACAGCTAACCTCAGCCCATTTCTATAAATCTATATGTCACCACATGTTCTGTGGCTTTACCTGTGTGCCATTACATGCTGCTCCCTGGATGGCGGGATGGCATCTCCTCTGCCTTTCTTCTTCCTGTCTCTCTCCTGCCTCTAAGCTGCCTTGCCATTGGCCAAACAGCTTTATTTATCAACCAATGAGAGCAACACAAATTCACAGCATACAGAAAGACATCCCACAGCAATCTACATGAAAGCCTGTCTTATAAAACAACAACAAAACCTAAACAACGAAACAGTCTCCTTTTACATGCTGATTATGTCAGTTTGTTGGTTTATTCTGTCTCTTAATGTTTGCTTGACTCTCTTGAATCAGTGAGACCTGTATGATTTCAGTCTGGTCTTTTTCTCATAGGGACTAAAGATCTCTGTATTACAGGTTTTCTTTCCCAGTCTCCAGATTAATGTCCTCTGCACCAATGCATGGAAGCTGTGGGAGTCCCCAAGCAGTGTATACCTGGATAGAAAGGAAGGTGTAGTTGAAATTTTCTTTAAGCCACTAACCAACTCCCAATTAAAGACATGGAGACTTCTTACTAATTTTGAAAGCTTGGCCTTAGCTTAGGCTTGTCCTACTAGCTCTTTTAACTTAATTTAACCTGTTTCTATTCATCTGTGTTTTACCTTGGGGCTTTTTACTTTTCTTTCATTCTGTATGTCCTACTTTCCTGCTTCCTCTGTGTCTGTCTCTCTGGCCCCTGGTGTCTCTTTTTTCTTTCTTCTCCTCTGAGCCTAAATTCCTCCTCCTATTTACTCTCCCTGCCTATACCTCCTCCCTCACCATTGGCCACTCAGCTTTTTATTAGACCATCAGGTGCCCTAGGCAGGCAAGGTGAAACAGCAGCACATCTTTACATAGTTAAACAAATGCAACACATCTTCGTGTAGTTAAGTAACTATTCCAAAATAGGAAAGCCTGGAATCCTTGCCAGAGGATGTCCCTAACCAAAAGAGAAGAAAGAATTGTACTGGCTCTGATGATGATTGTGGATAGTCAGTCTTTCCTTCCTGCCTTGATAGATGATAGGTAGGTATGACAGCTTTTTCAGTATGGAAAATGCCGAGTTTCAATTCTCCAGATGCAGTAGGATCACAGGCCTGTATCTGGGGCCTTGCACAGTATGCTGGAGACAAATCACCTTCCTAGACCACATGCAAACATGCACATTGATGCATGCAGGTGCATGAATTCCGCTTTCTTGGCCCTCTTGAGAAGGCACTAGATATTATGTATCACAAATGACTAAGCCAAACCCTACTCCAGCCTCTTAAAAACTATAGGTTTAACTTGCTTCCCTATAGGCCCCATGCTTTCCAGGCCTCAGCTAAAGCCAACTCACTCTTCTTTTCCAGATGTGTCAGTTAGTGACTTCAGAGACAGGGGAGTCTCCTTGTTGGTTTCTAACATGGATATTTACTGTTGTTTGCTTGTCTGACTCTGCTGGGAAGGAAGGTGACTGGGGCAGAACAGATCAGCTTGGGATCAGGCTTGGTTTTTATTAGTTCAGTGGCTCCTGAAGGGGTTTTATAGTCTCATTAATTCATGAAGGAGTATGCTAATGGTCTTTTCATTGTAAGAAAATATGCAAAAAATATAAATATTTAGGCCTGGAATTTATTGATTGTATAAGTCAACATTGTAGTATGAGTACAGCAGGTTCTGGGTATGCTTGCCATGGAACCCATGCAAATCACAATAGCACACACACACGCACACATGCACACTTGCACACACACGCACGCGCACACACACAAACACGCATACACACACGCACACACAGGCACACACACATGCACACACACGCACAAACGCACACACACGCACACACACATATACATACACACAAACGCACACACACGCATACACACACACACACACAGGCACACACGCACAAACACACACACGTACACACACACACACGCGCATACACACGCATGCGCACACATGCACACATACACGCACATGAACACACATGCACACATACACGCACACGAACACACATGCACACACACGCACGTGCACACACATGCACACATACACACACGCACGTGCACACACATATGCACACACACATGCACACACATACACATATATGCACACGCACACACAACAATGTGTGTCTGTAATCCCAGCACTGGGGATCAGAGACAGGAGGATTTTTAGGCCTGGCTGGCCAAATTAGTGAGCTTCAAATTCAGTGAGAGACCCTGTCTAAAAGAGAGAGAGAGAGACAGAGACAGAGAGATAGAGAGAGAGAGAGAGACAGAGAGAGGAGAGGAGAGAGAGAGCTCAAACTAGGAAAACAATTGATATCGAACTCTGAACTCACACACACACACAAAGTACACATATTAACTCCAGCATAGCCTGATCACAAAGGACAGTAAATCTCACAGAGAGAGGTACTCAGGACCGGTTCAATGTCCTCCATGGAATAAGTCCCAGAGGTGTTTTTTGAAAGCATTGCTGGGACTACCAAAGAACAACCCTACTTTTGTTTATCTTAAACTACTCAATGTAGTGAGAGTTCTTTTGGTCCAGGACTTTCATATTTAGGAATTAATCTGTATTTGTTGTTAAGCACTGTCTAACAGCTTTGGTTTAGATGAAGTATTAGTTAAATTTGTGGGTATATTTTATTTCTCCATAAATAATTGTTTACCATCACAACTGATTATTGTAATAAAATTATTTTTATATCTCCAGAATGTTTTGTCCTAAGGCTGTGACTTTCAACCTGTAGGTTGCAACCCCTTTGGGGATCCCGTCTCAGATATCCTGCATATCAGTTATTACAGTTCATAGCCGTAGTGGAATTACAGTTACAAAGTTGCAATGAAATAATTTTATGGTTGGGGTCACTACAACATGAGGAGCTGTATTAAAGGGTCACGGTGTTAGGAAGGTTGAGAACCACTGCCCTAAAGGATGGCAAACTAGAAATAATGCATGAAAGCAAAGATGGGCAGCATTCCGTGTGGTACGAAGTGTAGTTAGAGTTTCCTGCCTGGCCCAGTCAGGACAAATCTCTCTTACCCGCCAGTCCCACAGTCGCTCAGACCCAAGCAAGAAAGCACACAGAAACTTATATTGCTTATAAACTGTATGGCCGTGGCAGGCTGCTTGTTATCTACCTTTTCTATCTTAAATTAACCCATTTCTGTTTATCTATACTTTGCCACATGGCGTGTGGCTTACCAGTGTCTTTACATGTTGCTTCTCATGGCGGCGGCTGGCGGTGTCTCTCCAGCCTTCTCCTTCCCACAATTCTCTTCTCTCTTGTCCCGCCTATACTTCCTGCCTGGCCACTGGCCAATCAGAACTTTATTTACACAGAGTGATATCCACAGCAACAAAGGACCACCCTGTGGGAGCTTCTCTCGGGCATCGGGCATCGTTTGCTCCCCTTGGGCTCTGATCGTGTCTGAGTGTGTGGGCAAATTCCTGAGGCATTCTGCTTTGCTGGTGCATTTTTGTTCCCTTTATATTCTCACTTGGTTCAGTTTTGTGTTCAGGCTTCCACAGTGGCTTCTGTGATTCCTAACAGGAAGGATAATTTCTTCTGTGTGTGGAGAGCAAAGGCAGCTAACTTGGCCAAGTTAAGACTCTCTTGAACATAGAGAACTGGTTCTTACTGAGCATCCTGAGCTGTCTACAGATTTATCTCGGTCTACACCTCTGCTTCTGTTCCCGTGTCCACACAGCAGTGTCATCGGTGTTCAGATGGTGGTGTAAGATGCAAGGTGATAGTTTTAAATCAGGCATATAAAATTGTGATCAATGGAAATGTCTTACTTAAAAGGTGAAAAGTACCCGATAAAGGGGCAAAACTCAGCTGTGTTCTTTCAACCAAAGAACTATCTTAAATTTAAAAATTCAGACAGAACAAAAGTAAAAGTATAGGAGCATATATACCACAAAGAAACTTGAAGTAAACATATTAAGTATCAAATGCAAAATATACTTCTGAACTAATATTACCTGTTACAAAGATCATTCTGTAAAAAAATATAAAGAAGGCATAATAATGCCAAAATATTATTTGTCCAATCATAGGGCTTCAAATATGTGAACTCAAAGTGGACTGGATCAATGAGAGGAGTAGATACCCCTTTGTTGATAGCCAGAGACCTCAGGGACCTTTTCTTAATGTAATCTGAACATGACTATTCCTGATTGTGGGAGCCTGTGTTTGGGTTCCTCGTGGCTTTACCCAGCAGGTCCGCATAGAGGATGATTAGGACCACAGGCCTGAGTGCAGGTGTCTGAGATGGTCTGCACTTGGCTGTGCTGGGGGAGGAGGTCTTTTGCTCCACCCCCTTGGCTTCTCTCAGTCGGGCCCATTGGAATAGGTTCCAGGCCCTCTCGTGGCTATCCTTTATTTTCTATCTGTTTATCTCTACACTATAAATCCTTCTAATATTTCCTGCTGCTCACACTCAAGAAAACTCTGGGGAGCTGTGGGGTTGGTGGGTAAGCTCCCCACACCAGATAATAAAGATACATGGCCAGAAAGAAGAACCCTGAGCAGCCCAAGGTGTTTGGAGAAGAGCAAGTTGGCAGAGAATGGTCCACTGTGGACCAGAGGTGGGCCGCATCTGGATTGTGTGAGACCTTGTGGACTCTTGTGAGGAGCTCCCGAAGAACTCAGCACAGGACTGGGAGTGACAGTGTTTGCTTCGAGCTATAACTTGATACAATACTTAGTCCTGAGGTGACTCTTAGAAATTCTACACAGCCTAAAAATGAAACACCAGCTGAAAAAGAGCCTCCCATGCATGTTGAAGGGCTGGCTGGGCCTGGTAGGGTAACATCAGAACACAGACTTGTTTTTCAAACTCGTTCTGTCAGGTCTTTGTTCCGTGTGTCTGAATTGTATATGTCACACCTTCTAAGTTTAATTTTTACTTATTAAGCGGTCAAGACCGAGCTTTAACACCCCTCTACCCCCCAACTCCCCCCCACACACACACCATGCTACCACCACCACACACAAACACACCATCACCCAGTTGAATGCTTCAGCTCAGGCCTGTCTCAGTCTTGAATCAGAAGAGAAGAGCCTCTCTTGTTCTACCTTCCTGGGCACAGGTTTGGTCCCTCAAGATCTAGGTGAGTAAGAAAGACAAAAGGGGAAAACTGATTCTCTTTGGGTTTTTGAATGTACTTTTTTTATTACATGTGCAGATGTATAGACACGTAAGTTCTCCCCCAATGCACTCACACATGCACACATGCACACATGCACGTGCGCATACATGCTTCCATTACTCAATTAAGGAATGTCCTCTCTAGCTGGCTTCTTATCATGCCCTGCTGTTCTGGCTTGTGCCTTGGGAGTAGCCCCCCCCCCCCCCCCCGCACCCCTCCCTGCTGGTATCTCCTTATCACAGTGGCAGGAAGCCCTCCTGGATAGGGCATCTTCCAGGTGATTCCTTTCTTCTGCTGCCTTCTGCCTTGTTCCCTTGGCCCACGAAAACCGTTGGGAATGTGACCCATTCCCCCTTCCTCTTGTCCCCTCTCTTCTGGAGCAGTTCCAAGCAGCTTTTCGCTCTATCATCCCTTAACTCATTTAAAGCTTACCGTACACTCTGTGGTGGCAGCTTGCAGTGGTCTGTGACTTTCTTTCTGCTGGCCTCCCCACAGGTAATGGCATCCACTCTGTCGCTCAGGAGTTCTTCGATCTTCACTCAGGAACAGGAAGAAAGTCTTAGCCACTTCCCTGCTCTAAAGAGGAGAAAGGGGTCCTCAGCATCCTCTACTGAGCTAACTGTTCTCAACATCAGTGCTTAACCAGCAGCTCCACAGCCTTCCCTTACACAACCTGGGGGTGAGAGAGAAATCTGAGTAACACAGACATCCTCCACGTCCTGGAAGTGTTTTGTAGGCAAATCTCTGCCATTCAGGATCCATGTTTAGGGTTTCGCTGTCAGATCTTTGTACGGGAAAGTTTGCACGTTGAAATCTAGCTATGCACCACACTTCACTGTACGAATAAAATATATGAAGCAAAATCATTTTATTCAAGATTCTTTTGAAAAGCTATGCTGTGGCAAAAGTCTTCCAAGACCTTGTTCAATGAAAAGTGTTTCTCAGAAACCAACTCATCAGTTACCATCTGATTTGGAAAGGAGAGAGGCATCTTTGATGTATGAAGCATTTTGAAAAGTTACATTTTAAAAATTAGCCACCATGTGTGGACATACTTCTGCAATGTTTATACATGTCATTTAAAGGGTTTGGTAAAGTAGATGATAGTAAGAACATCTATAAATGCCAATTTTGTAGAAATTGAATGTTAACTAATTTTACAATAAAGAGTAAATACATCATCAGGCTTTGTATTGATGATTTTCACTGAGGCTCATTTAGTCAATAATTGGGCTATTTTCCCAAAGTGCCCTGTTTCTTTATTAGAAAAGTGATTAAAACATGGAGTGGCTGAAGATGGAGAAACAGATTAGGAAGGGACTACTGATCATGACTACTTTTCTGAGGGTGGGTTGTGGAGAGATCACTTTGTAAAAGCTGTTTGAACTCTTTGTATCCAGTTGCTCTTAAATTTCCAGAAATAAAAATGACAATGTTTAGATAATGATCAGAGACTTAAAAAAAAAACAAACAAAAAATCAGAATCCAACTTGTTAGGATCATCTCATGAAGGTACCGGAAGCAGCCTGCAGCCCTTCCCGGGAGGTGGGTGGATAAGCAGATGATGTGGAATGTTACTTCTACAGAGAGAGAAAGACATCTGGAGGGGAGGCTCCAACCACTGAGAACCTTTGTGAAGCCCAAGCCTTTGACATGCACAAGTAAATGTTGGCTAATAATGATGCCAACCAAGATACACTAACCACTGGCCAACAACATCTAGAAATTAGACTCTGGGGGCTCTACATTCTTCTCTACATTCTTCTGTGATAGGACATTTTGTTTCTAATCAATCACTAACATTTCACCAAGTGCCATTGATAGCTGTCAGCCAGACTCTGTCCCTACCACTGTGGGTGGAGTCTAGTGGCCCCCCCATTCATTGCCCAACAACCCTCTTTCTCAGGTCATCCGCTCCTTTGGCACCACACCTGGACCTGTGAAGTGCCAGCAGATGCCTAAGAGGGTTTCAGGAATGGCCCTTTTTGGGGTGTCCAGTTGGGAGAAAGATCACTTGTGTCCTTCTGTATCCAGGGGTCTGGCTGGACCTTCTCCTAACTTGAACTCACCTGGTTGTGACCGTGGCTCCAGCAACAGGGCTGACTTTGAGACATGCCTGTCTACACAGTTTTAGTTCCTGTGGGACGTGGGAAGGTGTGCCCCTGCTGGCTGTTGGCAGCTTCTTGGTTTTTGTTTATTTTCTCTGCAGCTTTGATAAGGGTAAAAAAAAAAAAATAGCTGAGTTACTTTTTTTTTTTTTTTTTAACAAATGAAAAATATCTTTTAAAAAATGAGAATGGCAAGACTTAAAGATACAACAGGAAGCGCAGCTGTATTCACTTCTGACTGGTGATGATTTCACACCTGTCTGGGGGCCTGTTGAGATGGAAACACCCTGCAAATGAGCATGGGCATGGGGCTAGTGAGGGTCTGGGGAGAAAAAAAGGTCAAAAAGCAGAAAATTGAAATTAGAAGATAGAACAAGGGTCTCACAGAGGAAACAGAGCATAGAAGAGGTGCTGTGTGTTCTTTAGTATCAGAATGCTCCTGAGTAGAATGTCTACATTCTCCCTGTGAGGATATTAAGCACCATCAATATTGTTTTTTAAAAAAGGAATTGGGAGGGGAAAGCATGTGTCCCTCTTACTTTGTGCAATAACTGAAATCCCGAAGAATGAACCTATGCTAGAGACAGAATGTTTCTATGAATATATGGTCACGTGAGAGAAGAAAGAACAGTGTCGATGATATATGTCTCATATCTACATGTTACATATTTACACTCTCTATTAGGTATGTACATCATATGTCTTATTCAATATTTGTGAGCAACATTCAGTTGGATCCTATTTAACTTGGTGCCTGGGTTATCTTTCTAATTGCATATTTGGAGTTGCTTGTACACTGACTTTATTGTATTTAATGTCCCCTGGGTCTCATCATGAGTGCTCCGACCAAGAAGTTCAGGACAGCTGGACTCAGGGGAGGTACTCTGGGAGACCAAAGTCTGTTCTGTAACCATGTGACCCGAGGACCTGCTTTGTACATGTGTGGGAAGCTGGGCTTGTCACTTAGATGCACCCAACTGGTTTCACTATGCTAAGAATTTGTTAGTTTACATTGCATTTAACATGTGCTAGCACAAGATAACAAGGTAGAGAGGATAAAGTAACTAGTGGATCCTGTGGGAGCCACTTGGGAAAGCATCCAAGGGACCAACAGCAGATGAAAAAGTGAAGATGCATGAAGAGGCAGACATTCCTTGAGGCAGAGAACAGGAAAGATTTTGTCCTTGAGATAAGAGCAGTGTAAGGTTCTGACTGATCTTGCTGGGGGGTTGAGGGAGGCTAAATAATCTATCTACTGTGCCTTCATGGAACATCACTGAGTAAATAAAAGCCTTTGTTCATTGGGTCCTCTTTAGATGAATAAAGCTTTTCACTCTTTGATATTCAGCTTTATGCTAGAAGTTTTTCTCAAATGCTGTTACAGGTTCTAGAAAGTCATAGAAAATCTGTGTAATCTTTCTCTATGGAAAGACTAAATTACAGAACCTTGTTACCCTGTGTTCTTCCTGCCCGTTGGAAGCTTCGGTTATTAGCTTGTGTGGTTTATTCATTGAAACTGAAGTGGTCTCGTCAGATCCTTGCTGAGAGTGCCAGGCCCTATGACTAGTAGGCATTTTGTGTTCTATAAAATGACCAGATAGAGAAATTCCCGGTGAAGATTATTGATTTACTCATTACTTTCCTGTGGAAGCTTTATTGAAATGTAATTCATCTGTCTGTACAGCTCACTCATTTAAAATAAAGTGTTAAGTGTGATGGTCTTTAGTGTATTCCCAGAGGTGTTCCTCTTTCCCCCATTCCGTCTTCTCCAAACAGACCATGGGTTATGTTAGCAATCACTGCCTGTTTCCCTCATCGCCATCTTCCAGTCCAAGAAAGCCACAAAGCTGCTTTCTGTCTCTGATTTGCCTGGTCTGAACATGTCATAATGGATGCATGTAGTGCGTAGCCTTTCGTGTTTGGCTTTTTTCACTTAGCAAAATGTTTTCAAGATTCCTTCCCACTGTAGCATGCCAATGCTTCATCCCCTTGTGCATGAATCACACTCCTGCCCACGTATATACCACATTCCATTTGGTGGGCATGGGTGATGTTCCCCCATTTTGACTAGCCTGAATAATGCTTCCATAACCATCCATGCATAAGCTTCTGTTTCCATTTCTCCTGGTGTACGCCAGTATTTACCCTTTTGAGGAATTAGGCTACTTTATAAAGCAACTATACCATATCTTGGCCAACACTAGTTATTCACTGTCTATTTTAATACAGGGGATGACAGCTCTAAGTGTGAGTAGATTCCTACTGATTATGCAAGATATGAATCAAGTGTGTATATCCTGTAACCAGCTTACTCTGGAGTGCTAAGGAGTGGAGCCTACTCAGAGTAGCTAAAGGAGGAGGAAAAAGGAGGAGGTTTGGGATGAGTGGGGCTAAGTGCTAAGAAGTAGCAGCTGGATCTATTAAAAGAGGAAACTATGTCCTTGTTTGTTACTGTGGTGGTTTGAAAAAAAAAAAAAATGGCCCCTGTAGGTTCATAGGGATCGGCACTATTATGAGGTGTGGCCTTGTAGGAGTAGGTACAGTCTTGTTGGAGGAAGTGTGTCACTGGGGGGTGGGCTTTGAGGTTTCAGATGCTCAAGCCAGGCCCAGTGTCACTCTCTCTTCCTGCTGCCTGCTGATCCAGGGGTAGAATTCTTGGCTCTTCCTCCAGCACCATGTCTGCCTGCAGGCAACCATGCTTTCTGCCATGATGATAACAGACCAAACCTCTGAACTGTAAGCCAGATCCAGTTACGTATTTTCTTTTATGAGTTATCGTGGCCATGGTGTGTCTTCACAGCAATAGAAACCCTAAGATAGTCACAATATCCAGTAAGTAGTTATTTTTGGCTCTAAAGACTAATTATATATTGATCTATTTATTTATATAATTTATTTATTTATTTTAAAAGTATTTTAAATTAGATGTGCAAGTGTATAAAATAATAGTTTCACTGAGACACTTTTAAAAAAGCCATTTTTTTTTTAAATTGTTCATTTTTTGCACTTGAAGTACTCTTTGGTGACATCCTTGGTCTGGGCCTCTTTGTCATAGTCGTTCACTGAACAACTGCAGCCAACTGCTTTATGGGGTTTCCCTCTCAGTTTTACAGAGGTCTGTCCAATCCCTTAGTTTCCTGTCATCTCCAACCTTAACTAGGTTGATGTGGTGCAAAGGGCATCCACCAACTTGACACATAGGCTCATCACAGGTGGAGGCAAGCACACAAAGGTGGGCTGAACCCTCGTCTCAGGTTTTGGTAGCTTTGTGAATTCCTCATGCTAGGCCATCATGGAGGAGGATGGTCCTTAGCATCTCTCATAAAGCAATGTTACCATCTGTGATGTCGCCCTTACACCTCCAGCAGCAATGCCTTCCAGGGCCATGGCAGTGGGTTCCGGGTAAAGTCCGATCTTGAATGCACTGGAGCCTGCATGTCACTCAGAGATGGCAGGGGAGAAAGCTCACAGAGACATTTTTATATGTTCACATAACACACATTGTTTGTCATCAACCCTGTAGTACCTGGATTCTACTCCCTCTCTTCCCACTGATCCATTTCCTCTTTCCTAATAGTCTCTCTCTACTTTCATGCCCCCACCCCCAATTCCATATATAAGAAGAAAGAAAACATGTGTTTTTCTGAGCCTGGATTATTCAGGTAACACATGGTCTTCAGATGCATCAATTTTGCTGCGTGCAATATGATTCCATTCTTCTTTATGACTGAATACTACTCCATTAAGCATACCTACCATACTTACTCATCCATTCATCTGTATACGGGCACTAAGACTGTTATGGTCAGTGCTGTGGTAAACATGGGTGGGTAGTTGTGTGTTGTACTTGTTGCTCTGTGTGTACTGAAGAATGGTATATTTCAATCATATCTATTTTTAGTGTTTTGAGGCACCTTCATACTGATTTCCACAGTAGTTGGACTAATTCTGTTCCTTCAGTGGCATATAAGGGTCCCCATTCCTTATTTGCTCTGCTTTGTTCATAGTCATTCTGACCAGAGTAAGATGGATATCTGTGTAGTTTTAATTTGATTATGCCGATGGCTAAAAATGTTGACTTTTTAAAATTATTTCTTTTATTTTAGAGATTATAATATAAACACATCTTTTCCCTTCCCTCCCTCCCTCCAACCTTTCTATATACCTTCCTTTCCTCTTTCAAATTCATAGTCTCTTTGTTCATTAATTGTTGTCACATGCATATACGTATATATTCCTAAATATAATCTGCTCAGTCTGTATAATGTTACTTCTAGGTGTGATTTCAGAGCTGGCCATTTGGTGTTGGATGACCAGTTGGTGTGCTCTTCCCTGAGGAAGACTCTTTCTCCCACTCTCAGTGTTCCTTCATAGCCTGTACTCTTTGCATAGGGTTGAGACCTCGTGGTGTTTCCTTTGTTCGTGTTGGTATTGTTGTTGTCTTAGACAGTGGTGAGTCTTTACGGGTGTAGCTTCTGACAATGCAAAGAGACACAGTCTCACATCACACTCCTGATCCTCTGTCCCCTCTTCCCCCTGTTTGCTGAGCCTTGGGAGTGGGAGTTTTCTTTAGACGAACCCACTGGGACTCAGCTCCTCACTCTGCATTTTGATTGGTTGTGGTTTTCTGAAGGAAACTCCTCTTGTGGACCATGTTCTAATGTATTTATTGGCCTTTTATACTTCTGTTGAAAGTGTTTCCTCAATTCATCTCCCTGTTTATGGGTTCAGATTTTTTTAAAATTGTCTTGTTTCTCTTTTTTCCTGGCTTCTTTATATATTTGAGATATTACTGTCCTGTGAGATGAATTCTGTGAATTCTGTGAAGATTTCCTTCTGTGTTCTCTCCCTTTTCTCTGTCACCTCCTTTGCTGTGCAGAAGCTTTATAACTTCAGACAATCCTGCTTGTTAATTCTTGCCATTGTTTCCTGATCTTTTGGAGTTCTGTTCAGAAAGTGTCTGCTTATGCATTTACCCTTTAGCATTTTTCTAATGTTTCTGCCAGTCAAAGTTTGGGACTTTCATTAGGTCTTTGATCCACTTTGGGTTGGTTTTCACACAGGTGAGAGATACAGATCTAGTCTTATCCTTCTACTCAGTTTCTGCAGCACCATTTCCAACTCTTTCTCAAGAGTTGGGGAAATCCCCTACATAATTTCAGTAAATAGTTTTGTTTTTTTGGGGGGGGAGAGGTGGAGGTTAAGACAGGATTTCTCTGTGTAACCTTAGCTGTCCTGAAACTCACTTTGTAGACCAGGCTAGCCTCAAACTCAGAGACCCACCTGCCTCTGCCTCATGAGTTCTGGGATTAAAGACGTGCGCTACCACCATCCAGCTGCCCTGTGGATCCTTAGGTTCAGTCTCTTGATCATGTCCAGAGTTCTTGGATGTCTTACTCATGCTTGCTTATTTATTTTCTTTGTTGATATCTGATTATAGTACTGCCTCAACTCTTTCATTTCTAATATTCTTTCTTTTGTTAAAACTGCTTTTTTTTCTTTTCCTTGACATCAGGTCCCTGAGGTAGGTCAGTGCCAACAGATTCCTCTAAAGATAGGAGGTACAGTGAACCTTCTTTCTACTTCTCATCATCCAGAGGAGTCACCTTCTCATGGAAACCCTGAATAGATTAAGGGTTGTGACAAATGTGAGCTTATCCTGTGGATAGGACTTCCCACTCCTCATCAGGCATGCCTGGCTCACCTTCTAGATAAGACTTAGGATTCCTCTTTCTTTGTTGGGTAATGTAGCTCAAGAAATAGCAAAACAATAATAACAATAATATAAAATTACTGTCTACTCAGATGGTCATGCTGGCAAAAGTGAATGTTCATTGTGCCTAGCATTCCACACTTTCCCTCTGGGTTTTCCTGGGCTGTGATTCCCTCGGGGACAGAAAAGTCTGGGGAATATTCACCTCTTTCCTTTTTGGTGTCAGCTAGCCAATGGTTGAGGCCCAGAGCTGTCTGGAATGGCTTTAAGTTTGTCTGCTTTCTAGGATAGGGCTGGGCCAGCCTGGAGCTGCACTGCTTGTCTGATCTAAGCCATCCTAGCCCCCACTGAGGGAAGGCCAACAGACTACTGGGGAGAAGGGGTGCAGCAATTCCCATGCTTCTCCCAACTGTGGCTCACACACCTGCCCGGTCTCCTGGAGGACAAGAATGACCAGCCTTAAAGGAAAACCAAGCTGCACTCTGGCATCTCCCATCCAAGTCCCACTGCGTCTACTTTCCAGTAATCTTGTTTCAGTTGCTTTTCAGCAGCTCACAAGATAGATACTGGCAGAGACAGTGTGGCAATACTTGCTCTGAAGGACAAGGAAAATGTGGGGACTTGGGTTTTGCAAAGCAGCAAGCTTTGGGTGCACCCTTCTCCAGATGGCTCCCTTTTGCAGCACCCAATATGGTGGACCAGAAAGCACACTTACTTACCCCAGGAACTCTTGAGGAATGAGGGATAAGAGACTTAGTTAGAAATAGAGAGGGTAGAGAAAAAACACAGGATAGACTCGGTGGGGGGGGGGGCTGGATCCTTATCCACTGGCCCAGAACTTTATTCTAGTGGGCTCCAACAACCCAGCTTTCATGTTGAGAAATGTAGAACTCTTCCTAAATACCAGCTAGCTACACAGCTCCCAACTCGGCTAAGTTCAGCCTGCTTTTCTATTCCCGTGACAACTATGCCCCTCTTCCTTTGCCTGTCTGTTGCTTCTCCTTGTCTTGTCTACCAAGCAAGAGCTGGTGTAGTGCTGATGCTTTCTGTCCTGCACAGCTGTGTCTCCTCCAACCTCCCAGTGGCAAGATTAAACATCAGTGCATTCTGTCAACTACCTTGCTGAGAAGGCATTGTCCGGTTTATTTGCCTCTGAAACCACTGAGAAGCTCCGGTGCGGCCTGTTGTTAATCTGCTCTCCTCATAACCTTAATTCAGAAGTAGTCAAGTTCTTTCAGGTCATATTTACAAGGTCAATAACGATCAGTCTTAACAAAGAGGTACAAGAGTATGCAAGGTATGTTACGTAGGCAAAATAAAACTTCACTCAGGTGACCCATAGCCAAGGTGTCCTCAGTGGGCTCCTGGGACTGTTACATGACAGATAATCCAGTCAGAACTTGAACCACCCTCAATGCTGGTTTGTCCCCTCTTTTTTGGGGGTGTATGTGTGACATCTTGTGATATTGAAGTACATCTCTCTCTCCAGGTCAGCTGACTCTCTAGTTTTGCAAATGTTTGCATCTTAGTTTATTTTTATGTTGGTAGAGACTGGCTGGTTGTGTTCCTGGAGATGCCTTATCTTCCATCCTGGTACTGAGGCAGCAGGCTTGTTTTGCCACCAAAAGCTTTCTGTACTTCTATGGACTAGCTAGGCTTCTCTCAATCCAGATAGCAGCTGACCTAGAAGCCAAGACACAGGAGGATGGATTGTTGATGCTGGCCAATGAATGCCTGCTAGATGTCAATACTCATAAATGTGTCCTAGACTGGAGGGTCTGCTGTATTGTTTCTATCTACTGGTGAAACCTGTATCTAAATGCATGTTTAATCTAAATGCCAGAAAGCTCAGAAATTAATTCTTGTTCAACTAGAGTAATCTATCGGTGTCTCGATGAGAAAAGATTCTGTGATCTTTCCATTATTGTAATTGTCTTAATTTTAGGGTTTTTAAAGACCATTAGCCATTTTAACATTATATAGTCAAGAGTTTTCTTTTAAGTATTATTTGGAAAGTTAGAGTTTAAATAATTTCCCAGATCTCTCTCCCCTAAAACATAGCTGTTGTTTCTCTTAAGGATTGTAGGTCTCTTGGAAAATCTCGTGATTTGTTATAGTAAGCTGGCCCTCCTGAGGGCTGTCCCCTGTGCCTCTCCGCCATCTGGGTCATCCTTTGTCATGCTAAGGACCTATATGGATTTTTTTGTTGTTGTCGTTGTTTCAAAGTTTATTTAGAAAATGCAAAATGCTTGATAATAGTCCTTTAATGTCCTTATTAGAACTTCTGTAGGTGTTGCCTTCAAGTCTTTGCTGGGCTTTTCTGATTCAGACTGTCCTTGGGGTAAAGTGTAGGGGCTGAACCCTCAGCCCCCATCTCTTCTGGGGAGCAGGCAGGATGCTTCCCATCATTGTGAAGCAGTACTGTGGTCCTGTATCCTTTAGGGGAGCTCAGCTCAAGTGTACTTGGTGCTGCCACCCAGGAAGCAAAGGCCAATGTCCTAAATGTGATGGGATTGGCTGGCAGGTGCTAGCATCCACAGCAGGGTCCCTGCTGGGAATAGCATGGTCTCTGGGGTGAAAAGACAGCACAGTTCATTCCTTCATTGTTTGGACACTCTGTATTTGAGGATTTACTTACTTGCCAACTTTTATTTGTAAGTTTGTAGCTCCAATGCTTGTAATTGGCCATTTGTAATCCCAGGACCAACACTGAAGTGCTTTCCCAGTTCTTTGTGGGCACAGGTGGAGCGGTGAAACATTTGAGTCATCCCAGGCAAATGTTCCCAGCTGAGGTTTCTTGTTTCAGCTCTCCTACCGAAAATAACTGTCCTTTTCTCATTCTATTTAGTGCCATTTCCCCCGTCTCTATGTTCCTTGTTGCTGACATCATGTCTAAAATGGACTCAAATACAGGGCTAAAATGCCATCTTCCCCTCTTCGTGCAAGAAGGCCATGATGGACCTGGGGGAAAATACCACTGCTCCATCACTGCAAGAGCAAGGTATAGCACTGTTGGCATTGAGTTCAGTGTTAATAAATCAGCAGTATTTGATAAGTTCTTTAAATAAAAGCAAGCGCAAAACATTATTATATTGATCATCAAATGTGACCAGAGGCTTGCAAGAACATACTCCCAAGGAAGGAGGATTCAGTATTTATTCAGTTTTTGAAGTGACTTTGATGGGAAGATGAGCCCTCAGCCAATTCTATGTGTAAATATACACATTGTTCTGTAAGGAGATCTCTTCAAGGAATCACTCACTGCTTCCGTGTTTCAGAAATATCTTACTTGAATCTCCCCAGTTTCTCAGGCCCCGTGTGGAAAACACATTGGCTCACTAAAGACATCGGCCTCACCTGAACCCGTCCATGACCTTATGACATCACCAAATGTAACTACCTTGGATAATGAGGATTGACAGTCTCTCTTTCTTGCCCTTATTAATTCCTCATGTTTGTGGGAACGTGGTCATCGGGATAAACCACTGACCTTTTTAATTCCTTGGATCAGTATTCTCTGGAGAATGTCACTTGACAAATGATGATTATTATGTAGTGTTGAGTTGAGCTTTGAGCTTTTGAAAAAACAAAACCAAACCAAACAACAGTTACCTCCACAGTTTTTGTTTCAGACATCACAATTTATGTGCTTGTCATAACGTTGGGAAAGTTGGCAATGTTTGATCACTCTAAGTCCTTTGAGCCCGCCTGGTACATCTCCCTCATTCGGATTTATTTGCTGATCAGATGAGTGAATCACTCACTGCTTCCCACTTAGATGTTTGGTACACTATTAAAAATAGCAAGAAAATAGCAGCAATGTGCGTTCAAATACCTGTGCTGACAGCCATAGACAAAAGCAGCCCCAGCGTTATGCAGAGAAGCTGCCTCTTACAGTGAAAGGTAGAGAATGCACACTCATGGCTGCCGGGATGCAGAGGACCAGTGATGGTTGTGGGCCCAGCCTGAAGCACGTCATGTATACCACCCCTCTAAGGCCAAGGGAATGTGTGGAAGACAGCACAGAAAGCATGTAAGAGCTAGGAGATGGGGTGGAGAGCTGCAAAATGCCATTCTCTAGACTAAATACAAGTGCAGCTGTTATTAACTCTCATCAACAGTAGTTACTGTGCTGGGCCCACACAAGACTGGCTGTATCAACCGTCTTCGTCAAGAAAGGGGAGGGGCTCATGGGGACCTAGCCTTTACCCCTAAACTGTAGGGCACTGATAGATTCTGTGAGAGTGGGGATAATTGTCATTAGTTCTATACACACTGTTGAGCCCACCAAGCTCCAACAGAGATAGCTGTAAACCCCTGATCACAAAGACAGCGCCGGTAATCTCAGTGGGTCACAAATAGGCATGGCCATATGAGAGAGGTTTTTGAAGAGAGAGGTGTGAGAGTGGTCACTATACATCACCTACACCAAATATGAATCAAAGTGTAAGGCCTGTGTCATTTCTGAGTTCGTGGCTCCCTCCCTATACCGGAAGGGGCAGTGGTGGGCACGAGCACTCTTGCCTCACTCCCAGACTTGGATCCCAATCTGTGCTGGTTTTTCCCAAGTCTCATCAGTCATCATGCTGACCCAATCCCCAGACAATGGTTGTAATTAAGTCAACCTTCTCAAGGTTCCTACACTGTGTGAGAGGATTACCAAGAGCTGGCTTACAAGACCAGGCAGAAGGAAGAGTTCAGGTGAGGCCAGCGCCGGGGATTGGGAAACTGTTTGGCCAGAGATTAGAATTAGATGTTTCCTGACACACACATGGATGAGCAGATTCCTGGAAGAGATTTTCTTACAGAACAGTACATGTTTATGTGTTGAATTAGTGTAGTGATTATCCTTATTCACCAGGTTATAAAAGCAACCCAGTGGAAGGGTGGCTGGTTGAGAGTAGGAGAGCTGTTTTGGCAAAGGGTTGGTAACTAACTGCCACTGTCATTAAATAACTTCATTTACTTTTGTATTTTTAGTGTCCCATGTCCTACCATGTCATTCTTACCTACTCGAACCTCCACATGATGCCCTAAGCACTGAGGAGAGTGGATATCACGATAATACCTGGATGAGGAATCCTACAACTTTTGAATTTTACTCCTACTTGACCTTCCTTGTTGATGAGGTTCCCAGGGAACACATGCACACAGAGGGTTATAAGTTCTTATGGCTTCTATTAGAATTGGCCCATACTCCAGCTGTGTGAGTAGTCTGTCAGAGGCACACCTTCTGAGTTTTGCCTCAACAGTGGGTTCCTAACCTAAGCTTTCTCTGATGCCTTTCCAGCTCCTGGTCAAATTTATCTTACCACCTGGAGAGGGAGTTAGGCAGGATTGAGAGTCTCTTGGAAGTATCACTTATCCCACCATAGATCATAGGTTCACCCTTACCATTTACCCAGGAATTAAGTCAGCCCTGGCAGGATAACCCTAGTAGCAGAATCCATGAAGCGATGAAATCATGGACAACATAATGAAACTCCTAATAAAGGGGGATTGTGCTGTAAGGAGATGTGTTGTAGCTGCATTTAAATGGCCAGGCCCTGCCCTTATAGTATCACATCCCAAGTCATTCTGGACAACAAACCATCAAAGTCAAAGAAAATGGCAGGCGATAGAAGACCCTAAGTTTCTGTTTTAGGGCCAATGGTGACTAGTTGGGCACATGGTTTCCATTCATTGGTGGCTTTGGAGTCCCCAGATGATAATGGCTTATGGACTTGGAGGTAGGGGCATCTAGGGACAGTGAAGATAAACATCTTCCAAACTGTAAGTTCCACTGTGAGATGAAGAAGGTAGTGACTGAGGTCACAGGGATAGTTAATTCTTTAGGATGAGGAAGAGAAATCGTTTTGAAGGAAGAAAAGAGCGGTATTTAAGAAATATTACCAAGTATGGAAATACTTCCCTGGCCAGGACCTGAGAGCAGGTGGGAAGGAATGAAATCAAGAAGAGGAAAAGAAGGGAAAACAATTCTCTTCCCCTGTATACCCCCAAAGGTGTCCACTACCCCCAGTGACATCTACCATGCTCAAAAGGCTAACCAGATACAAGATTGCCTTGTAAGGACATTTTCATAGCAGCCACTGAACATTCTGAGGGTGAGGTACCCAGGGCTTAGTGGAGGTTATTCAGGTGGAGTGTGGAAGGGAATCCTAGTCAATGCCACTGGCAGAGTCTGTTGTAGTAGGCCTTGCTCCTAAGGGGTGGCCCTTAGACCACCTAGTACCTCCTGGGAGCCAGTTAGGTCAGTACTCTGCCACTGAGCACCACCTCTTAGTGCTCCACCTCCAGTCTTTGGGAGCCTGTTAGAAACATTGGCTCTCGGCCCCATCCTCAACTCAACTGAGCTGGGCTTTTTGACAGGAACTCTGGGTGGTAGGTGCGTGGGTGGTAGGCTCAGAAGCCTTGTCTAGATCTCTGCTATCCTTGGTTCTCAGGGTGTTACAGGAGGGTGAGGACAGAGACCAGGATGAGGGGTGAGGCTGGAGGAGGAAGTGTAACTATACTCAGAAATAGAATGGAGTGTGTGTCACTAGAAAAAGGCCTCTGAACAGTGAAGACACCTGCTAACACAGCTTGTGGCTAACCTAGGTGATGGCCGCAGGTAAAGGTGGTGTGATCATACCTTCCAGAGTGAGTGCCTGAGTAAGACTCTGGCTTTTCTCTCTCTCTATTTTTTTTTTCAGAGCTGAGGATCGAACCCAGGGCCTTGTGCTTGCTAGGCAAACGCTCTACCACTGAGCTAAACCCCCAACACCGACTCTGGCTTTTCTAATGGTCTCAGTTACTCATTGTCCTGAGAATGTCCTGAGAATGACAGGCTCACTGACCTGTCATTGCAGGACTGCAGGCTTGAGCATGCCCTGTTGTTTTACGGCGCCCTATGGATCCATGCTTTCTTTTCTGTCTGATCTAACCTTTCAAACATCTGGTGACAGAGAGGTCTCTTCCAAAAAGCCATCCACAATCTTGTCTGGGCCCCCTTCCCTGTGTGCCTACCTCCATCTCCTGTTGTGAGGTCATGACCAGTAAGTGGCCTTTGAAGAACTTGGTTCCTGGCATGCAGTAGTAGGTGTCCAATAATCATCAGCTTTTTGTATCTTCTAGAAGTGGATTGCACTGAGTTGAGCGATAGAGGAGCACATAACTGAGAGGGAGTGGCGTACTCCAACAGGGGTGCCAGGAAGAGTCACGATGGAATGGCTATGCTAAACATTCTCTGTGGAGAAGGGCAGGAGTAGAATCTTGTGTCCTTAATGTACTTGTACATGCTTAAGGTGCAAAACATGCTGTCTTGCTGTGTGTGGCATAGGATGGTTGGGACGGCTATGCTCACTCCTGTGCTCTGGTCAGTCATACTAAACAGTAGAAAGATAGTCATTTCAGCAGCTCATCCCCCCTTTAGGAGAGCTTTGTGTTTGCTGCGGCTGATTACATGACACGCCTTAGCACTAGTCTGGGAGGCTGCCTAACTCTGTGCTGTGTTGAAGCCCTTGTGACCAGTGTATTGCACATTGGGCCCATTTACATATATTTCAGAGACTCTGGAGCCTAATTTGACCACTTTTAATAGTTATTTTTGTAGCTTTGAGTCTTTGCTCCTATGCTGTTAATTCCATCTGCAATTTAGTTCAAATCAGTTTCTTAAATAGGCATGTAATAGCTTATTATGTTATTCTTCCTACGGGAAAATATGATCAAGTTTATTAATTTAGTCTTTTTAAAGTTCACAAAATATCTTTTACCTGGAAAGGGGGGATGAATGCTTTTAAGGGTGCAGTCCTGAACCAGAAATTCCTTTTTCCTTTAGGAGTCTGACAGCCTAGGAGGGAGATGTCCCAGGTAAAGATGACAATAAGCCTACTAGAATAATGGATGTTCTGGGAGCTGCAGGGTAGAGTGCGTGCTGTGGTTGAGTCTGGGTTTGACAGGAGGGACAAAAGGCATTCTAGGAGGAAAAACAATTTATACAAATAAACTTTTTATTTCCACGCATATGTTGCAAAGGACATGGAGCATCACCAGGTGGTTCAGTACCCACAAGAAGAACTAACATTTAGTGAGTGCTGATGTTTGAGTACACATGTATTACCTCTTTGAGCACCCCCAAAGCCCCATGAGGTGGGAAGTTCCTTATGCTCATTTTATAGGTAAATAAATCAAGGTTCAGGAAGGGTAACCATTCTGCTCGGCGTCACCCAGCTGGTCACACAGTATGCCTGGCGTTGCAGATTCGTCTACCTCCAAGCTCATGTGTTCCCAGTAGACTGACATTTATACACGCCACAAATGTTTGTCAAATATCCGGAACATCTCAGGATTTTGGGGACTCTGAGGTGTGATAGAGAGCTACAGACCTAGCTTCTGCAGCAGTACAGCAATCAGTGCCCCATCCCTGATAAGTGCACAGACACATGGCAGCACACAGGACACCTATATTCTTCTGGGGCATGGTGGTTTGCAGTTACCAATAAATTGAGGTGATTAATGTGCCTTATTGACCTCAGCAAATGGCTTCATTGATTATCCTGAGTAATTAGAAGTGACACAGCTAAAAAGAACTTTGATGAAAAAAATGGAGATCTTTAGATGTCATAATCAGACATTTACAGGTAAAATATTCTGTTAAAGTATCAGTTTTGGTAGATGTAGACCCAATTGCCCCAGAGGAAACTATGCCTAAGCCATGCCATATACTATGATATGAATGTGTGTGTGTGTGTGTGTGTGTGTGTGTGTGTGTGTGTGTGTGTGAGAGAGAGAGAGAGAGAGAGAGAGAGAGAGAGAGAGAGAGAGAGAGAGAGATTGATTGATTTGACAACCAGCTGCGGTTTTGGGGTCTGCTGGCCTGCTTAAATAATTTTACAATACTGAGGAACTCAAGAACAATGTAAACCCCTGTGAGGCATCACTGTCTACAGCATGGGGCCAGTCTTCTAAAGTGTTATTCATGCTGATAGTCTTCATTTCTTCTTTTTCTGTTTGTATAAATTTTCTGTCATTTTTCTATTTCTTAAAGTCAGATATCTTTGGTCATATTAATTTATCTTTGACTTTTAAGAGAATGAGATTCCATTGTGCCCATGAGGATATAGATTCCGAACAGCCCATAACTGATGTAGGTGAGGCTGTACTGTGGGCCTTGGGCTCAGCTTCAAGGGCAGTGCTCTGTAGTCGGTGAGCCTGTGTGAGGAAGGGAAACACCTTGTGACTCAGTTCCAATACTACTACAGACTCGAGAAGTTGTAGATTGGTTCTTAATACTCTAGTTGCTCTACTTTTCTCTGTACTCTGAACTTGTGAAGATCCACCCCCAGTAGAAGTCAGGCTTGACAAGTCGTGAGAGGTGGTTGTGAGGATTGCAGTTCCTCATATTCCAAGTGCAAAGCACTTCGACAATGTTTCTTAAAATTCTGTGTTTCACTTAAGCATCCCAACAAGGAAAAAATAACTCCAAGAAACCAGAAAGCTCACTTGAAAAAATTAACCCATCTCATGAACACACCAAAAGATTCTTCAAAATGGCTTTAAAAAATGCTTTTAAAAAAATCCAGAGTTGGGTAGAATATTAATGTATATACTGTTGTTCCTTGAATGGAAACAAATAGTATACATTAGTTATCCTTTGTGTTAAATTAATCACATAAAGAGTAAAGTTGAAAATCTGAGCAGAGGACTGGAGAGATGGCCAGCGGTAAAGCA